>NC_138039.1:16290636-16363211 GCF_964106645.2 Podarcis pityusensis
TGCATTACTGAATATCAGGAGAAATTGCTTGCAAAATGTGTACATTAGTAAAAAATGCATACAAAAATGTGATTATTAGAAGGAAATATACTAAAATACTGAAGTTTCAGGTCGATTAAAATTTTAAACCTAAAGGAGCTTGCAGGTGTAATCTCAGAGCCTGTCTATAATCTTTGAGAATTCTTGGAGGCGAGGTGAGGTTCTTGTGGACTGGCCTTGGGCAAATATTGCCCTTCAAAGGGGGGGAGGGGAGAAGACCCCAGGTAACTACAGACTGATGAGCTTGATATCAATATGAGGAAAGGTCCTAGAGCAGATATTTAAATATTGGGCCTAAGAGCATTTAGATAAGGATGCTGTGATTACTAAGACCCAGCATGGGTTTATCAAAAGCAAGTCATGCCAGATGAACTTCATTTCTTTCTTTTTGATAGAGGTACAAGCTTGGTGGATCAGGGTAATGCTGTGGATGTTTTGTATCTTGATTTCAGTAAGGCTTTTGACAAAGTACCCCATGAAATTCTTGCGGAGAAGCCGGTAAAATGTCAGCTGGACAAGGTTACCGTTGTAAAGAATGTTGTCTAAAGACCATCATTTCTCGATCAAGGTTCTCAAGCAGATTCAGTGAAGCAGCCAGAAGTAATTTTATTATTTGAAGGATGCAACCAAATAATAATAATACTCACCCTCCCACCCCCCAAAAGCCACACATTAAAAGCAGAATTTTTCGTTTTAAAATTGGTTGACACCTGCAAAACTACCAATCATTTAGATGCGGGAAACAAAATTATGTGCCTTGTAATTTAGTTATAATTAGAACAATGCATGCCTTGAAGCAGGCTCCATTGAAATCCACAGGCTTTATTTCAATCTAGGCATTGGGGCGTAAGAGCAGGGATGGTGGCCCATATTTCATCAAGCTGCCAACGCGGACGGCGCAAAAAGAGAGTCAAAATGAGATCGTTCAAGGATTAATCACACCCATGAAAGATTCTGAGCTCCGGCATTTATTGCAATACATTCTCTGTTATTAAAAGAAACGTGAATGTCCTCCAAACGTAATTTTTTAATGAAAGATCAGAAATAAATATGAAGAACTAGTAAAAACAAACAATGCTCTGTAAAATCTTCACACTGGCGTTCCTTCGGCTTGCTTCTTAGGATTTGCAAAGTACTCTCTTGGGAAGAAAAGAGGTCTCTCCAGGTCCAGCATGGGCTCTTCGGTGCTCAGGTTTTCCTGCCGCTGCTGAGCGAGGATCATGGCCCGCAGCAACGGTGGATAGGGGACGTAGCGAACCGTTTCCTCCTCCACAGGCGTGAAAATCTTAAAGGCCTCCTCCTCATGCCTTGGTACCATGCGCCAGTCGTGATACATGGCCTTGTCGATTTCTTTCACTTCGCTTTCTGTTTTGCCTAAGTAGAAGTTGACACAGTGAAGAGAGCTATGGAAAAATCGCACACAGGAAATGTTCACATTCCTACATTTCACACACACACACACACACACACACACACACACCCCAGGTGGCAGTGACCTGCAGGGCATCCTTCCTCCATAAGTGACCCAGGTAAGTAGGGTCAAAATTGAGCTGCCACCTAGTAACAACTTCTCCAACCATCAAGTAGCAAAAGAATACCCAAGAGTTTCAGTGCAGGCCTAGGGATGCCAACTCAAAAGTAAGTTCCACTGAGTTCAACAGGCCTTACTCCCAGGTAAGCCTACATTAGACCCCTTGCATATACAACAATTCTGCAGGAGCACAGGCTAAACACAGAATGTGGAACTTGCCCCAGAATCTCAACGTATATTTCTTTTCTGTTTTAAATAAAGGGAGGCTTCTAGCCTTCATGAACACAAATACAGTGGTACCTCTGGTTGTGAACAGGATCCATTCCGGAGGCCTGTTCACAACCTGAAAAGAACGCAACCCACGTCTGCGCAGGTCGCTATTCGCTACTTTTGCGCATTACATCATTTTGCGCATCTGCGCATGCGCAAGCGGCAAAACCCAGAAATAACCCTTTCCAGTACTTCCGGGTTGCCGCGGGACGCAACCTGAAAACGCGCAACCTGAAGCAAACATAACATGAGGTATGACTGTATATATTTGACCCTGCACAGCCTAAGACAGGGGTGAAGAAAAAGATCTGGATGGAGAGCTGGACTCCAAGTTCCCCAGCCTGTTTACTTTGATGGTGGGCAGAGCTACCTACTTGTCAGTCGTCTGACGTCATCACGACTCCCAAGTCCTGCTGTTAGCAGGGATAAACTTCACCTGGAAGCTCTGATTAGGAGCCTTAGAATGCAACTGTCAATTGTTCTCTTACAGACATGTCTTCACTGGGGCTCACACCTGAGATCAAAATTTACACCATGTATGGCAGGCTTCCTCAGACTCGGCCCTCCAGATGTTTTGAGACTACAGTTCCCATCATCCCTGACCACTGGTCCTGCTAGCTAGGGATCATGGGAGTTGTAGGCCAAAAACATCTGGAGGGCCGAGTTTGAGGAAGCCTGATATATGGGGTAGGGCACAGTGCTTGAGGAAACAAGTGTTGGAGGCCAAATCAGAAACTAATTAGGCCCATGGCCAAAGATTCTTCACCACTGGCCTAAGGCAATGCCTGTTAATCTCAGAACCCATTGGGTTTCTTGAATAAGGCCCCATTTGCACTATGTATTTAAAGCATGGGTAGGCAAACTAAGGCCCAGGGGCCGGATCCAGCCCAATCACCTTCTCAATCTGGCCAGTGGACAGTCCGGGAATCAGCATGTTTTTACATGAGTAGAATGTGTCCTTTTATTTAAAATGCATTTCTGGGTTATTTGTGGGGCACAGGAATACATTCATCCCCCCCCCATATAGTCCAGCCCCCCACAAGGTCTGAGGGACAGTGGGCCGGCCCCCTGCTGAAAAAGTTTGTTGACCCCCGGTTTAAAGCCATATCATACAATTTTAAACAGTCACGGCTTTCGCCAAAGAAACATGAGCATAGTTTGCTAAAGGTGCTGAGAGTTGTTAGGAAGACCCCTGCTCCCCTCACAGAGCCACATTTCTCAGAGTTCCCTGGAAAAAGCAGCGTTTGAAACTCCCATTGTTCTAGGCGCATTTTGCAACCGGGAATTTCATTAGCGCAAGCAATTTCTGAGCTCTGGGTGCAGTACTGCGCCTAAGATTTCAGATTAAAACTACCACTGCTGGTGCTGAGGGTGTGGGAGGAGAAATTCCTGCCTGCTCAACTTCCAAGAAATCAATGCAGCATCAGGTAAGCTGATCTGATTCTGCCTCTTAGCTGGCCTTACAGAAAGGCAGCGTTTTATTCAGCGTAATATTCTTAAGAATATTAAGGGGGCGGGCAGGGGAAGCACGGCTTTGTTTTTTGCAGTCTTCAGATGAGGACTAGATCGTGTGAAAAATGAACGTAAGATTTTAGCTGCAGTTCATTCATTTTCAGCTTTGTATACTTATATTTTTAAAAGTGTGCCTAGACATTCTGTTATGACACCCGTGACCTAGGTTTAAGGTGCCATTTAGCTCCTAGCTTTCAAATTTCAGTTTCTTAACACAGGGAAAAAGGGATTAATTATTAAAGCCTCTCAAAGCAGCTCTTCTCTTACCTCGGAACGTCAAGTACCCCCAGGCTTTTCCATGATCCATATTCTGTAACAGAGAATTTGTATTTTACACATGTAGAAATACATGTTTACATGTACATGGCACCGTGGACTCCTCTGGGAAGAAGAGCATGCCGTCCTGTTTTTATGAAGCATTTGTTCTGAATTGTTTGTGAGATGGTTTATACGACAATGAGCATTCACCCCAATTTGTTTCCAGGGTGTTTATACATCTTCCTACAAATAATTTCTTCAACCCCCACTGTTCAGTGCAGTTCTATTGCCAAAATTGGATACATTGGGCTAAGACAACAGAGCACTTCAAATGGCTTTAAATTCATGGAGAATAAGGCTATCAATGGCTACTAGCCATACTGACTATGCTCTACCTCCACTGTCAGAGGCATTGTACCTCTGAGTAGCAGTTTCTAGGAATCGCAGGCGGGCAGAGTGCTGCTGAGCTCATGCCCAGCTTGAAGTCTTCCCATAGCCATCTGCTCGGCCACTGTGCAAACAGGATACTGAATTGGATGGCCCACTGGCCCAATCCAGCAGGCTCTTCTTATGTTCTCGTTAATCCACTTTAATCGCTAAATTTGCACTCTCTGAAAGGGACAGTTATCATGGGGGACCCAATCCTTACACACTCCCTTCCAGTAAAAAAAAACACCCACCTCGGCTGTGTAATCCACCTTCACTTTGGTGATAACCCAATAACAAGGTTCGTCATACTGCCATAACCAGGATTTGCGTGTGACCATCCGCCCAACGCCAAAGAGGCGCAGCCGGCTGAGTAGGGTGAAGAGCCGGTTCTCATTCCTCACATCCTCCCAGGCCAGGACGGGCAGCAGCTTGCCTGTGTAAGCACGGGTCATTTTCTCATAGTCCACCGCATAGCGCTCAGAGTCTCGAGGCTTATTCTTCAGGGCCAAGTACTCACGGACCTTCTTGGCCATTGCTGCGATCGGGCGGTGGACTTTCTTGCGAGCCATGGCTGTCTGAGAAATGAAAACATAGGTGAGGTTAGTATGTTGGGACTAGAATCAGGGAGGCTGAAATCTCCACTCACCTCACTAGATAATTATTTATTATATTTCCATCCCACCCTTCCTTCCAGAGAAGCCCAGGGTGGCAAACAGCAAAGCAATAAAACAATACCGTTAAAACAAAAGAATGCATTTTTAAAAAGGACTTGAAAGCATCTAAAAGCATTTAGCACATCTAATAAACACGTTTTTTAAAAAGTCACATACTGTCACAGCCTATAATTTCAAGGTAGCCAGAAACTATCTTTCAGCCCTCAACTGTGTGGTTGAACAATAATATTTTAAAATTCCTTCTGAATGTTAATAATGAGGGATTTAAATGCCCACTCAGTCATGAAGCACACTGGGTGACCTTGGGTCAATTACTGTCTCTCAGCCTAAGCTACTTCAAAGGGTTAGGGTAAAATAGGGAGGAAGAGAACCAGGCACATTGCCTTGGAGGAAAGGTGGTATACAAATGTAACAAGTGAATAAATAATATGTTTCATACAAATAAATAAAAATAATTAAAACTCATCTTGGAAAACTACCTTAACATGCCTGCTAAAATAGAAAAGTCCTTGCAGTTCAGCAGGGTTCCACAGGACTGGAACCACAATACTGAATGCTTGGCTTCTGCATACCCTCCCAACATTTCTCCAATGAAATTAGGGACATCTCATTCCATAATTATAATTTTACTATTTATACCCCCACACAGCACACTGGGTTGCCAAAGCCACTCTGTGCAGCTTTCAACACATATAAAAATGTAATAAAACAGTAAACTTTTTTTATTATTAAAAAAAACAACCTTCCCTTTACAGGATTGCCTTGAGATGGATGGATAACTCTATACCCTCCAACATTTCTCCAGTGAAAATAGGGGCGTCTTAAGGAAAAACGGGACATTCTGGGATCAGATCAGAAACCGGGACGGCTTCTCTAAATCATGGACATCCCTGAAAAATAGCGACACTTGGAGGGTCTACATGTCATGGTGGCTACATGTCATGCATCCGAACCATGCGCGGGTTGGGAGCAGAAGCAGTGTGGCCTAGTGGTTAGAGTTTCAGACTAGGACCTAGGACACCATGATGGGAATGCCCTCCCAGCCATTAACTCAATAAAATAAAGTGGAATTTCCACCCCACAATCATTCCTCCCTTATCCAGCCACCTTACCTTTCACCACTTAAAACCAACTGCTTGATCCAACCGCTCTAACATAGGCGACCCAACTCGCTAAATCACCCGGTGCGCAACATTTCCGCGCGTGTGTGTGTGTGTGTGTGTGCGTGAGAACCCGTATTAACTTGCAAACTCTATGATTGAGCGCATAGAGTTTGGCCACAGACCGTAGACGCTCTAGGAAGTGTGGTCCGTTTTGTAAATAGTCCGGCAGGGAACATTTCCGCTTTCTTCTTCATTGAACTTTACAGGCGCTCTAAGCAAGGGCGGTCCTTCCCAATAAATCATCCGGTAGGCAACACTTCCACTCTATTATCGGTGGACTCTTATTTTAAGTCCGTGTGGAGGCCGATTCTTTCAGAGTATTTCCTTACATCTTCCGCCGCAACCCAGTCCTCTGGAACTTGCCCTTTCCCGGCTTGGTGGCATTTATTTATTTCTTGGGGGTGGAAGAAAAGCACCGAGCGGAACTCCCCCCGCGCCACAACCTCTTTCCGCAGGGACCATTTAAAAGGCTGCACCGCAGAGAAGCTTCTCTGTCATAGCTTCTTTTGCTAATGAAAGCGGTGCAGGGATGTACCTTTCTTGGTGCTATTGTGGTTGGTAGGCTTGTGGGAGGGATGTTGTGGAGCTCTTGGGGTTTAACTCCCCAATTCTGAGTTTGGTGATCCCTTGGAGCTACTCTCTATTATCACTTAACCGACCAGATAATAGGTTTTGTCTTTGTTGAGGTTGGGTTACTGAGGGAAGGCAGACTGAACGCGGGATTCGCAGTGAGGGGACGGTGGTTCAGTTATAGCACATAACAAATATGTCCTTAGAAATGCAAAGCAGCAGAGTCTTAAAAAAGAGAAAAATGGTTTGACTGTTATACAGTCTCAGCAGTTGGGTGGGGAAAGAAGGGAATTGGTCTGCTGCCTTGGAATTGGAGGAGGGCCAGGGTTGCTTTCATCTTCTAAGTATGGTCTTTCCGCTTCTAGAAAAGGTTGTGGTTTCTCCTAGTTAACTGTGGTACTGAAAATTGTACAGCCTCCTAGGAATCTGTGCTTTTCATTTGGTTGTGAGGTTTTTACGTTTATATGTGTGCATATATAAAACTACTTGAAAAGTTGTTGACTTGGTAATGGCAGTTTCTGTCTGATTATTCTTAAAACTGGGTTGCTTCTAATGATGATCAGGTGAGTTTTGAACTTGTGGCATCCTCATGGAAATTTCTTGTCTGAGGTTCTTTAAAATATCTTTGGATATGTTGCAAATCTGCCTGGGACTCTGCAAATGCTTCTGCATTCCTGAACAAACTTTCTTAAGAGGCAGTGTATGAGGATAAATTAAACCATGGAGGAATGTAAAAAGCTTGACGCTCTTGACAGAACCAGCCAGCTTGTCAGAAGAGCCATTACTTGGGAGATCTCTGATTCTGAAAGAGGCAGTGACATCGAATTGCAGGACTCTGTGGCTGTTGTGAGTCATGTGGCAGCTGGTGTTTGGGACCACCTGGACAAAGAAAAGTTGGAAACATGCATAAGTCCAGGTGAACCCAAAGAGTTGCCTTTGCTTACATTAGTGCCCCAAGTAGCATCTTGCTCTCCCAGTCCAGAGAAAAAGAAGAAAAATCAGCCTCCTAAAGGACCAAGAGCAGTGCAGACCAAAGTGAAAGACAGAAAGCTTGAAAGGAAACTGCAAAGAGAAGAGAAAATGAGGAAGAAAAAGCAGTATGCACTAGAAAAAGAGAGACGAAAGGAAGCCGCAGCTGCCTTGAAATCTTTACGGCCTGATCAGTGTATGAAGTACATGACTGTATGTGTGGACCCAGGTAGGGCTTTTATTTTAGTGCTGTTTTTAAACAATTGGGAATTGATCCCTCTGCCTGATTTATTGCAAATCTACCAGTAGATCTTGACCTGGGAATGGGAGGCCTCTTGCATGCAGCTTGTTGCTGGGTTCTGTTGTAGCTGCTTCTATCCACTGCAGCAGTGTCACTGGTGGTTCACAGAGCAAGTGGAATTTTTTACTCTCTTGGCACTAGGTATGTTGAGGTCTAGAGGAGAGTGCTTGGGACACTGACCCATAGTGCTGTATAATACAGTTAAGATGTGAATCAGGCCATTTGTATGATCCTTGCCCATCAGGTCTTCTAGAGGATCCTGGTTCAGATGCTTTGCTGGGAGCTTTAGATTCTTTGGAGTGTATATACCACATTGAACCTCAGGCAGTTCCACACAGCATAACCTGGAAGAGAGATCTCTCCAGTAGCATGTCTGGCATGGTGAGTATTCGAAACTCAGCTGTTAGCTAGGCAGGGCACAGATGAAATATGGAAGGTCTTCTACTTAACTCATTTCCTGATTCTGCTCATCTGCTGTTAATAGTGCTTGTAGGCAGGCAGAAAAACAAGCAACTTAAAAATAGAACTTGAGCTGATAATGTATTTATATGTATGCCACACATAGAAGCAACTTTAAAATGGATCCTTCTGCAAAATAGGGCTAGTAGTCGAGCATGGCCTGTATCAAACCAGGTTTGTTAAGACTTTCAGGGAGCTAGATGGAGTAGTAGTAGTTTTAAAGGATTTTTTAAAATACCATTTATTTCCTTCTGGAACGGTTCTGTAAGTCAGCAAGTGATGTGTGAAGCTAATAATCTCCTAGCAAATGGTTTTCAGTAACATGCCTTCAGTCTGGAGGTTCCATTTAGTAGTGATTATTAGTACATGACTGTATGTAGTAATCATTAATAGGCCTCCATGAATTTGGCTAATCTCTTTTTAAAGCAGGAATGGGGAACTCGTAGTACTCCCAGGGTTGTTGGGCTCAAACTCCCATCAGCCCCAGCCAGCTTGACAATGCTCAGGGATGATGAGAGTTGTATTCCAGCAACATCTGGAGGACCTCAGGCTCCCCATCCTTGTTTCAAGCCAGAGAAGTTGCTTACATACATATTGTGGCAGTCAATGCCACATAACCAAATTATGCTCTGTGGGGAAAGAGCCTTTTGTCTGTACTGACAAAATGGTTGACTTTGTTTCTGTAGGATGGCCCCCAGGAAAAGGCTGAAGATGAAAGGGAGATCGTGCTCTTACTGGAGCCTTGGGATTTTCTCAGACGCCTCTACTCTTTAATGCAGGTATGGTAATAGCGTCTCCTGTATCTGCTGTTTAAATATGCCACCTAGATAGCACTGTCCTATGGCCACTCTCAGCAAACCCCATGGATTGCATTGAGGAGTACTTCTGAGGGTGGCAGAAGTATGTTGTAGAGGTGTAGAAGTATGTTGTAGAGGACAATTTCTGGGCCTGGAATTTGGGGGGGGGGGTTGAATTCAGATGTTTCATTTGAACAATTGACTGCTACAGTCAAGTGTAACAGTTACAGCCCTACTGTTATCAGTGGGACTTACTCCTTAGTAAATCTGTTTAGATTGAAGGCTTAGGCATAGCTTCTTACTGGAATGTGTTTGTCTCTACACATCACTGTTCTGAGGATGTGATAAAAATCCATAATCCATTAAAGCGCAAGTGGGGAACCTCCTACTAAAAATGTGAGTATGCTTTAGAAGTTTTGTCTTATTACACAGGTGTTGAAGAGCTAAGTAAGTGAGAGGCAGCACTAAGAGAGTTAGGTTGCTGCAAGCAGTATTCAAGAGGAGATGAGTGCCAGAAGCATTAAGGCCAAAGGTGAGCAGGGAAGAACAGGGATTCTTGCATAGAGCAAAGTTGTTAGACGAGTAGAGATCACAACTGGCTGCCAGTCAGCTACTGGGCCATGTTCAAAGTCTTGTTAACATATAAAGAATTCGGGAGCAGGTTACCTGAAAAACTGCCTGCCCGTGTACAGAACTATGGCTGGCATAGAGATGTGGCATAACACAAGAGAGAGAGCACTCATTGTTGTCATCCCCCAAGCCTATGCCTCCCATGGGAAGAGAGATAAATCTTCCTCATCCTGATTTTGGCCCCCACACAATGATGCTGCCACTGTCCTAACAGCATTCCCGATTACCGGGCAAATATACAAAGTGGCTATGGTCTATCTGGGATAAACTCATCCCATGCATACAGACCAGACACATGTGCATCTCACACACCACACATGCCTCCTCTCACTCACATCCCTCTCTCTGCCCAAGCACATCTCTCCCTCTCTCTTTCACACACACAGAGACCACACATACACCTCCCTTCACCCTGTCTCTCCTGCTCCTGCCCCCCTCTTTTTCACACACACATCTTTCTCCTCTCTCTCTCTCTCTCCAAAAGAGAAAACCCTCCCTTCAGAAAAGCACCTGAAAGGGGTGGAGGAAGTAGCTGGCTGCCAACAGCGTTGAACAAAATGACTTGCAGTGCATTCCCATATCTCTTTGAATATGGTAGCAGAGCATCTTCTTTTGCATGTTCAGTCCGCAGCATCCCCTGAAAGGGCTGGTAGAGACCCCTGCCTGAAACCATGGAGAATTGTTGCCAGGCTAGATGGAGCAATGGCTTGACAACTTCCAGGAAGGGCCATAGTTCATCTGCTCATCTGTACAGCACCTGCTTTGCATGCATGCAAAAGATTCCAGGTTCAATCATTGCTGTCTCAGTTGAGCTGGGTGAAGCCCCTGCCTGAAACTCTGGATAGCTGCTGCCAGTTGATGTAGATGGTATTGAAACGGGCAAAGGGCCAGACTCTGTATAAGGCAGTTTCCTTTGTTTCTCTAAGTGTGGGATTGTGGCAGGGTATGAGAACATAAATGTATTATAGTGGTAATACATGAGTTCATCACTCAAACCCTTTTTGCACTAGCTGGAGCTTCCACACCATTTTCAAAAGCAACTCCATGTAGAGCCAATTGCAGTCACCCAGCCTGGGTTTTGCCATAGCTTTACTGACATGCATGCTATGTCACAACATGCTCACACCATTGGCATCCCCCAGTGAGATGCCCAGGAAGTGACAGGGACTGTAATGCTGTGCAACTCAAACTCTGCATATACTGTCTCCACACACCCACATCTAAATTAAGAAAATTAACACAAATTACTCTACACATGCTGGGGGGCTGGACTAGCTGAGCTCCTCCCTAGCTGGACCAAAAACTGTTTTTAAGTTCTTATGGAAAGGCTTCTTGGGTATGCATGTCTGTGACACTGTCTTCTTTTATTTCAGAGCATGAGCCCTGGCAAGCAGCAGAATGTGCCTGATCTCACCCGAATGTTGCCCTTTAGCAGCCCGAAAGATTACTGTGCAATCTCCTGCAGCGTGGCAGTCATTGGACTAGATGCCTACCAATGGTACATGTATTGGGAGGGCAGCTAAGTTAGGGGCGAGAAGTGACCAGTCTTCCACATGGCAAGTAGCTCAGTGGTAGAGCACACACTTGGATGCAGAGGGCCTCGTGTTTAATCCCCACCACCTCTATGTTGCTTCATGAGAATACTGAATTCTCTCCTGGTGGTAAAGGCAACGTACAGAAAGAAAGATAAAAAGACCTTAGACATTATAAAGTAATTTTGATCTGCTTTATTGAGTGCACTTTACATGGAAAATAGAGATGACTCATAAGAACATCAGAAGAGCCCTTCTGGACCCCAGAATCCAGCATTGTGATACATAAATCACATCACTCACAAGACCTTGAAAACTAGTAATTTGTTGTTCTGATCTGAACTGCTTAGGTATAACCAGCATCGTGGACACCAGCAGGAAGCACTGAATCCTGGGCAGGAGGAGGCGCCAGGATTCCAGCTTGGCCCAGAACTGTTGATGACAGAGCATCAAATACAGGAGGTGAATACAATTACCAGGAGTGAGTCAGTTGTAAGGGGAGGAGCTTTTGGAGAAGAGGGACAAGGCTATCAATGGCCAGTTTTGCTTCCACTGTCAGAGGGAATGCACCTCTGAATTGCAGTTGCTGACAGTCACTAGTGGGGAGTGCTCTTTACTCAGGTCCTGCTTACAGGCTTCCCATATAGGCATCTAGCTGGCCATTGTGAGAACAGGATCCTGAACCACGTGGGTGAGCAAGGTTTTCTTACACAAGTTATTCTAGAAATAAAAAAGGATTGATTTATTCTTGAAGGAGAGTTCTGTCAATAGTTCAGCAGCCTTGATAGCTAAATGATGCATAGAGACAGTACTCTTGTGGCTACCATATGCGGAGAGCAAATGGAGGAATGCCATTGCCTTTATGTCCTGGTTTGCCAGCAACCAAAGGCCCCCTCTTAAGGTTCACATATGGAAACTTAACCATGTAGTGTAGCAGAGGGGTGAGACAGACCTACCTTCCTTCCTTCCTTCCTTCCTTTTTTCTAAGGAGTGGCAGAGCTCCTCTGGAAAGCAGCCTCATTGGCCCACTATTTTGTTTCCCCACAATCCTCCAGATGTTGCATTAGTCCAGAGCACTGTGGGAAAAACAAAATGGCAGCCGCTATTGAAACATAGTGCCTCCCACTATTGGCTGCTATCCCCCATACCCCAATGCCCTGGACTGATGCAATGAGGGCAAAACAAAATGGTCCTTGCTCGCTGAAATTTGGCCACTAGAGCTGAACCCTATTGGAAGGCAGGGAGAACCAAAGACAGGTGGGTATCAGCATTCTGTAAGTCCTCTTAAGAGTGCTGGGGCCTTGCTTGCTGCCTGAAAGTGCTGAGTACTGACATCAGGCTTGCCTGATAACCTTGCTATGCCCCAAGTCCGACACAAGAGTTAGGACATGCTTTAAGTCCATGGACTTCAGTGGCCTTAAGTGTAACTGTGTTGGATGTAGGTCTGTGTTCATAGATGATCCCTATTTATTTATTTATTCTGTCTGCCTGTTGCTCCTGCAGGCTCTGGTGGTGCTACAACTCTGGAGTAACACCGGTGTCTTATTCCTGGAGACATGGCAGGAGTTTGCCCAGCACATTTCTGCAATGACCAAAGCTATTGCGCAGAGCCCATATAAGTGAGTGCCTTTTGCCACAGATCATCTTTGCAGCCTCGTTTCTCTTCAAAGCTCTTCCCCCGCCCCCATCCCCTTAGCTGCAAGTGTCTGAAGGGTGTTTTATAAAGCCGGAATGCCTCTAATGTGTGCACAAGTAGCGTGAATAAAAAGGAAGCCTCTCAATTCTTTATTGAAGAAAAACTGATAGAGACACACACATATGTAGCTGGTGCATGTTAATAATATGATACCATTTGCAAAAAGAAAATCCATACCTTGCCATCTTGACTCTTCTTCTGAGGCAACCAGGTGAAAAAAAGGAACATTTTCTTTGCTACTGTTTCCTGATAAATTGGGGGAGTTGATTTTTAATTCAAAAACAATAGGACTGCGTTTTAGAAGAGACATCGCGCAGAGGGACACCCCTCTGGAGATACTTGATTTTCTCCAGAAATACTGTTTATGCATATGAAGATGCTTGCATGTTTATCTAATTAGTTAGAGGTTTATAAGTGAGCAACACTTAGAACATTCTGAGGGTTTTTAAAGACATCTCGTCTCAAGCAGCCTGTCCCTGTGCCTCTTCCCACAGGAAACAGCAGGGAAACCAGCCTTTCTCCTTCTGCGCTGATGGTGGGTGGGCCAGTGGAGTGCGTGTGCAGAAAGATGGGATGGGACTCCAACAGGCCTGGCTCAGGCAAATCCAGCAGCTTAACCGAACCAGCCCTGCCATGGCAGCAGCCATCACCAAAGCATACCCTTCACCACAGCTGCTGCTAGAGGTCAGTTCACATCTTTGATTGCTTTGTCATTGGCTAATCAGCAGGCCTCCAGAGAGGAGGAAGGCAAAGCTGCCACAAAACAGGTAGGCAGATCAAGCCCTCCTCAAAATATCTCAAGGACTGTTGCAGAGAAGAGGGCCAAGGCTTTCTCCCCTGCTGCTCCAGAGGAGAGAAGTAAATTGAATGGGCCTCAACAGGACCCACAGCAAAATGTGGCTGGGCTTTTTTATTCCCAATCGTCAGTTGGCATTTGGTGCCCTTTGGGTGTGCTGAGTCGTCACTGAGATATTTATTATGGGGGGACTCCCTTAGGGTCCCCTGGAGACAGAGTCATCTTCTGGTTTACTCCCATTTTCCTACGTTGCAAAGCTTCAGTGGACACTCAAGCACCAAAAATTCAAGACTCAAGCCACGTGGTGCTTGAACCCACAACCCTGAGATTAAGAGTCTCATGCTCTACCGACTGAGCCTAAACGGCCTCAGCCCAGTATACCTGAAGGAGTCTCTCCACCCCCCATTGTTCAGCCCGGATACTGAGGTCCTCCAAGGGTCTTCTAGTGGTTCCCTCACTGCAAAAAACAAAGTTACAGGAAATCAAACAGGCCTTCTCGGTAGTGGCACCCTCCCTGTGGAACGCCCTCCCTTCACATGTCAAGGAGATATGTAACTTTAAGAAGACATCTGAAGGCAGACCAGTATCAGGAAGTTTTTAATGTTTGATGTTTTATAAATGCTGTAAGCTGCCCAGAGTGACTGGGGAAACCCAGCCAGATGGGCAGGGTATAAATAATAAAATTACTATCCCAGCTCTTCCTGATAAGGATCTAACAACATAACCTTCTCTGTGCATGTTGAATCAATCGCTTTCCAATTACTGAATACCTATTTAATCCAATAGGGCATTAATATAGGTTCAGAATGGCTCTACATTCTACACTGGAGGAAATCATCAGGGTTTTCTGTAGCCAATTTATTTTTCCCTTTTTTAAAGGCCTACAGAGAGTGTGGCACAGACAAAGAAAAACAGCTCCTCCTAAGTGACGTTCTGGTCAGAAGTGAAGAAAATGAGAGGGAGCGGCGGATTGGCCCAGACTTGTCCCGTCGGGTCTACCTCTTCATGATATCTACCAATCCAGAGCTTGTTTTAGACCTAAGTGCTTAGGTGAGATAGTCAAAGGCCAGAATCTCATGTTGTCTAATCACTGAACCTCTGTTTCTGTATTGCTGGTTATTGCAGAATGGACCTCTAGAAAGCAGTAAATGTGCACAAATACCATCAAGCCTCTTGAATTATTCCACCTGCCCTTGAAATTCTCATTCAGTGAGGATTGCCTTGCAGTAGCCTTTTCATATCTTCATACAAATCTGTAGTGTTAGCCCCACTTGGACCAAGTTACCCAAAGGATCACCTGTCTCTACGTAGGCCTGCAAGAGGCCCTTATGGAGTTTCCCTTCTATCAGAGTTATACCAAGTTACCATTAAAAAGGCCACCATAGTGATTGTAAGAGCATGCCACAAATTAGGACCAAAGAGTCTCATTTTAGCACCTGGTAAAGCCCTTTTAGTTCCCCTACCTTTTTAAATCTAAAGCAGTTGATATCTCAACTGGCCCAAATGTTAAAGATACATAGGAATGGCAGTGTCAGAAGTCCCACCACCTTGTGATGTTAGAGGGACAGTGGAGTATGCAAGTGTGTTGTGTTATGGCCCCCAGGTTGTACAATATGCTCAAGGATTCATGACACCATCATTGTAAATGTTGTCAAGACATTCCTCTACTCATAACACTTGGGTGAGTGGATGTTTACCCTCCGATTATTTTGCTGCTTGTGTGACTGTTTAGTTTTGCAGTTTTAATTAATCCTTTATTTGAAATTGCAGTAATTTATGTAACCTGCCCTGAGACCACTTGGTGAAGGGCAAGAGATAGCTTTGTGACTGATATACAGTAAGGCAGCAAATTTTCAACTCCCAACAATAGCAGCAAAAGAGCATTTAATTAGTAAATTAGGATGCAGCAACAAATAAAGCTTGGAAGAAGCCCAATAGGAGATCTTTATGTGACAGGAATGTAAACTCAGTTCATGTGGTGCTCAACGGCACACTTTTCTTTAATTCTAACTATGTTCACACACCCCACTCTAGTCATTATTTTTCATATGGTATAGAAGGGAGGCAACAAGATTTTAGTTGACAAAATAGATTCCAGTTCTAGAAAACAAAGTAGCTTATGCAAGTCTGGCATTACCAAATCACCCCTCAGCTAAACCATCTTTTATCTCCGTGAGGTTCTTATCCCCCTTTCAGTGTTTTCAACATGCTTTTTAATCTCATGTTTGATTTGGTTCAAGCATAAGCCACCCTGTGTATTTATTTAAAGGGTGGGACACAAGCATCCCAAAATAAAAACATGATGTGCCCAGTTCAAAGGCAACGGCAAACTATGATTTGTGAAACAGATGGAGATCTGAGTGTGCAGGTCATGCACTTAATGCCAAACAATGGTTTGGTATTGGCTGAGCCATGTCACGAAGGAACCTTGAGAAGCAAAGTCCCACAGCAGTACCAGAAACAAAACCATTAGTCACTTACGCCCGTGTTCAACCCTTGTAAGTCAATGCAGCTTGTATTTTAATTATGTTTTCATATAGTTCAATACAGGAGAGGCAGCGGGTAGACATGCAAAGCAATTAAAGCTGCAAGGCTCACATGAGTTCACTTACAGAGACAGTCGAGCAAGTTAATTTTGTGCCAGAGCTGTCTTTGCCAAAGCACTGAAAAACACACAAGAGATTAAGAGCCCTTTTTATATTGATAAAGATTGCTGTTTCTGTGTCCCAGAGGCATTACTTGAAAGTGGCCAACCAACACAGTACATTGGCTTCTCTGTTTTCATCATAAATTGAGTCTCATTCATTTGGTTGTTGGGAGGAAAGTGTTCCTTGTCCTGTTTGGCTACTGAATGTCTCAAGGTTCAGAGACTCTTCCAGAAAACTTGGCAACTGTAGTTGATGAGCAGGAGGCAAACGGGGGTAATCAAACTACAGGAATGGCTTGCCTCCTGAAGGTAGGTCTCTTCCAAAGCAGGAAACACTTGTTGAGTTCCAAGATTTCACTAGAAAGTGGGGAAATCTTTGCCCTCATTGAGGAGCCAGCTTCAACCACCCTTATAAAGACACTGAGGAAAAACCCTCATCCTTCAAGACATGGCCTTCAAAGGAAGTTTTATGTCCTCCTGCATCTCTTTCGCTGGCATTCCTCAGCATCTGAACTGCAAGAGCTATCTGAATCATTTCCTGAGGTGGGGGAGGGTGGCTGAATCGAGCCACAGTTCATGCTCAGCACCCAGCCCAGTTTGTTGTGCAGAATTTGCTTCAGTCCAGGGGGAAGGGGCAGCACATCAAGTGTATCCACGTAGTCAGGAAGCAGCTGGCGGAGACGGAAACAGCAAAGGTACTGCAAGGAGGTGTGGCTGCCACAAGAGCGGATTACTTTCATGCTGCTCTTAGCGGCCGTTGAGCATACCATGGGGTAGAATCTCTTGTTCTGAAGTTTGGTGGCAGCTACTCCTGAATGGAAATACCAAAAAGGAGGCCTGAGATCAACACATGGTCACAGAGATGGGGGGAAAAGGCACACAACAAGCTATAATCTCTCAGCCATTGGCTAGAGCACTGTAAGGATTTGGGGAGCAGGGCACTCCATCCCTTGATAGTCTTACAGAGAAAACTTCAATTTGGGACTTAAGCGTCAATGAAAACAGCAGCAACGTGTGATTCTATGCTCTTTGTCTCTGTGCACGATCAAGAAAACTGTCCAGGCACCAGTCATGCTGCTACATGATGCCATACACTTGTCGTAGTTACGCTGATGTGAAGGCCAAAGCTGGCTTACATGCATATACTTCTGGTTTATGCTACATTTTACTAGTTCCAAACAGCCTTTCAATAGTCAAAAGCTTGGGATGCTCAGGCAGCACTAACAACTAGGCCCTCTGACATCTTTACACATGAGAAAATTGTAATTTGAGTGTAGTAGGGACACACAGCATGCTGATATTTTGAGAGTCAGTCCCTTAAAGTTTAAACTTTAGATCTCACACTTCAGTGATCCTACCCCATATCTAGCAATAGCTCCCTCCTGCTTAGTTGCATCTTCTTCCAACATTCCCCCTCATCTCAAAACTGGACTACACCTTTCAGTTGTGCCAAAGTTTGGTCAGCTTAAACCTGTTCTGGATCTCTTGCTCTTACCTATGCATTTCCTGTTTTTGAAAAAGGTCAGAGTCCCATGCCAGGTGTCCAGGTGCACTCCAATAATGGAGCCTTGGCCAAACCTCGTCGAGAAGTTGGTTCTGTCTCCCTTGTGGTGGAGGAGTCCTAGAGGGCAATTGGCAGCCACAATTACACAATATACACTGTAGACTCATCCTGTGTATTCCTACTTTTTCTTAAGACAGTTATTTCCTAGTTCTTTATCAGTTATACATGGGCAAGCCTCCGGCTGCTTGTCAGAAATTCAGTGAATCTGTCTTGATCCATTAATTCAAGTCCTCACAAAAACTTGTTGCCAAAACAGCTGGGTGCAAGAACAAAATGGACCGTGCTCCTTCAAACAAATCAAATCTTCCCTCTCTCCCTTGATGGCCCTCATGCCTAGAACTGCCTCCCTGAACACCTGTGTGATGTCCCCACTAATTCCACGAAGCCTTGGGCATCGTCCGCTACTGTAACCAAAGGAAAGTACACACCCAAGTTCACCCTCACCCATTTCCTGCCTTTGTTGACACCTCAGTGCCATGTTTGAGATTGCAATCTTCTCAGTACAATATTTTAAAATATTGATACTAACTTTTTAACCACCAGCTGAATACTTGGCTTTTTCACTAGCCAATTTTTGGCCCAAGCCATTTTGTTTATAGAAGCAAGTAATTTCACACATGCAGCAGTCCAGAACATGTAAGTAGTAAACCAACACTTGCAAGTTTGAAGATGCCATTTTAATTACACGTGCATGTGCAAGTTCTCTGATAACCTATAAAATAGGGATGCACAGAATAAGATGTTAATATAAACTTTGAACTTCCGAAAGCTAGCCTGTATTTTGGCTCTCTAGCCTGTACTCCAAGCACAATTTATACAGGGTGTGAGCCACAAGAAAAAGCCCTTACCTGTGCAGGCTCCCCATGCACATGCAGCCCACTAAAATGCACCTGCCACATGCACTAGTCCATCCCCATATGCTAGCATGCCAGCTGCATACCCGTCTGCTGGCATCAGGCTTCAAATACAGAAATACCTTCCCCCTTCAGAAGCCAGTCATTTCACTTTTTGTTTACAGTTACAAATATATGAACTATATAACCCCTTTGCTCAGCATGACTTGTCCAACTCCTTTAGTCAACCATGGTCTCTCACTTCCTTTGTAAGGGAGAATTTATACATTCATGTTCTCAACATTTCAGTCAGGGCTAACCTGTAGCAATGCAGATGATGTTAAGACTAGAACTCACATCACCCGTGAACATTGACCATGCTGTGTGGGGCTGGCGATGATGGGAGTTTGGAGTCCAATCACATCTGAAGGAGCACAACTTTAAGCAATGATCTCTGATGGCTCAATCGCTCTGTGAGCCACCAAGCCACCTCCAGTTACTGGCAAACCGTCACATTTCTCCTTCATCCCATGAATTATTTTCTATAGTGCCATTACCTGTATATGACAGGCCCCAGCTATCTTCATCTTTGCCCAGCAAGCTACAAAACGTGTGGCGGTACTTGTCCAGATTCACATCTGATGTCCCAATTCCCACCATCTAGATGTGGACAGAAAATTTGAAATGAGAAGAGGGCAGGGACACAGACAAAAGTACACACACTACATAAATCATGGAGCCACCTAAGCAATCACCTGAGCATTTGCTCATGTAAGCTTTTTATTTAGCCTTCAGAGCCACTGATTCTGCTCCACTACTACAGAGAACATTTCAGGTTCCAACAATCACTTTGGGTGGGGGAAATCATTCATACTCCCTACTTTCTAAACCAACATGCATTCCCTCTAGTTTAGATAAAGAACACGTTGATAGAACTGAACTATTTACTGTTCAGTTGTCTAGCGCTATGCATTTTTAATATCATTTAATAAAATTCAACCTTGTTAATGCATCTGGGCAGTTCACAAATACATATTACATAATTACCCTCTCCTGCATTCTGGTTTCTGGCCCATGGTTTGAGCTCTGCTATACTCATCTCTTGCAGACCGACCCCAGCAGTACATCAATCTGACATGCTGTGTTGACCTGCATGATTTTATTTCACATAATGTGTGTCACAGCACAGTATCATCCAATTTATTGCATAGCACTTTTTTGGTTGTGTAGACCTATGACAGATTATTGAATTTAGGCTATTTGACAAACCTACAACTCTAAGGGAAAATACGGTACCACCCTGAAACATTTCAGTCTCTAATGTTGCACATATGCCTGCAGCAAAGGCCAAGACGTTACTAAGGAAATCTTTGGTCTTAAGATGGAACGGTTTATTCCAATGGATATGAATAAGCAAGTCATCTTAGGACTGGTTCATGTAAAATAATTATGTGTTCTATCAGGTCAGACTACTTGTTCGTCTAGCCCAAAATTAGGGAACCTTTGGCCTTCTAGATATTGTTGAACTCCAGCTCCCATCAACCCCAGCAAGCATGGCCAATGGCCGAAGATTATGGGGGTTATAGTTCAGCAACATCTAGAGAGTCAAAGGTTCCCCATACCTGATATACTCACATACTATGTACTTTGACTGACAGCAGCTTTCTAGGATCTGAGGTCAAGGGTTCCCCCTCACCCGCTACTTTATCATTTTAGCTGAAGATGGTAGCAGAGATTCAATTTTGGGCCTCTAGCATGTAAATACTGAGCTATGACTCCTTTCCAGCAGCCCCTAAGCAAGCATTCTGGGAGTGCAAGGAACCCTCCAGCCTCATAGTGAAGCAAGCAATGATATGAAAGCACCATATCTGAGAGCTATTTGAGGGTTAAAGACACAGCTGTACACGCATGCGGTGGCCTAAGGGTACTAAGATTATGCAGATCATGGTGTCCCCACTGGACTTCACCATACAAGATGCCAGTTTTCATAAATGGCATCTCTACTCAATTGCAAAGCACAGCAATAAGAAGTGAAAGCTTGTGCCCAAGTTATAGAACTCCTAGGACAGCTGCTTGGATCCTACATTGGCCGTGTTTTGATGCCATTTGAAAATCGTTTTAATCCACCAGCCCCAGAGCCTGACTGATGCTTTACATGCTTCTGGCCTGTTTTCTGATGAGTTTTACTGATGTGCCATTTATTAATTCAAGCTACACTTAATGTTGGCTGCTTGCTGCTTTCAGCTGCAAAAGCAGGAGAAAAATATTTTAAAAGAATACGCTTAGTGTACTGCTATCAATGAATCATCCTGTTTTGTTTAGCTGCCCCCTGCAGCACCTAAACATCACCATTCAATGTACCATGTCTGTGCCATAGACGGGTGAGGTCATCTTGATTTCCCAGAAGTGTTGCCCTTCTGCTAGCTCCTTGTTTCCCCGGACTGCAGCAGTGCCACAGCTGTAGTCCATGTGGAAGTTCACCTTACGGTCATCACAGGTCAGCAATGTTGCAGTGGATTTGTTCAGGTCATCCCATACCCAGTCAAAATCTAAATGACAGCAGGGGAGATGGTATCTTTCAAAAACACAAATGATATTGGATCTCAGCCACCCAACTCAAACTGCACTTCAACACAAATGAAGAGCTATTACAAATGAAGAGAAATGAAGTAGTAAACCTGTGTCTAGACTATACCAATTTGGGCTGCATGTAAACACTCTCAGGACCTAATGCCCCTGTATTTAAGTTATTTAAGATCTTCCTCCATGATTTGTTGCCTTTGAAAGCGGTATAATATGGAACAAAGTAATCGATTTCAAGAAATCTCTCCACACAGAAAACTAGCATGTCAGAGAGAGGGGTTCTGGGCATGTGAAAAGATTTCTGCCTTCTCTTCTTAACTGATATTTTAAGTTCTCCAAAGGCCCTGTGGAGAAAGATCAGAAATGGAGCAGGGTTGAGGAACTTATGACCTTCCAGATGTTGCTGGAGTCAAACTCCCATCAGGCCCAACCAGCATGGCCAATGGGAATCATAGATCCATTCACTATTTTCCCCCTGCACATCTATGTCACATTCCAACACATCCCTAACTCGTATGAGATTTTTAAAATGCTTCCTTACATTCATCCTCCTCTCCACACTGACAGTCTTTGATCCGGTGAATGGTGTGCACATTAGAGCAGAATGGAGCTTCATTCTGGTTTTCACAGTTACAGTACGACTCTCCAGTTACAGGGATTGCTGTGGGTATGGAAGGCAAAAGAGAAGGAAATTCTGGCTCTGAATCAGAGTCGCTGTGCTGCCCAGAAGAAAGAAAAACAAACTATTAGAATGCTCTTTCCAAAAAAAATGCTCAGAACCAACCCATGTCATTTTCCATTCCCATGGATTTCTCCTCTCAAAAGAAATGTTATTTTTAAGCTAAGTTCTTTTTATTTTTACATATACTCTCTGAAGTTAATGCTGTCCACTTTCACTGGTATAAATGAATCCTTGCCAGACTTTAAAGATTACTGAAAAGAATTTCTAAAGGGTGACTGAAGTGGAAGAGCTTGGCTCTGTGTAGCCTCTATTGAAGCTGCACCCTCTCAACTGATAAGAGGCTGAGAGAGCCACCATTTGGCAGCAAAGCAGAAGCAGCAGCCACAATAATATGGCAAGAGAGGTTGATATGACACCTGCTTATCTATATAAAAACCCACAGAGTAGGAAGAACTGCAGGCTTTTCTGTTGTCTCTCTCACTCCACCTTCCTTTAGCTCTTATACGTTCTTCCTCTGGGGAATTGACAAAAGATAAGAGACCCACTGATACTAGTGACTATTGGAAGCCATACACTGCTTTAGTGAGGAAAGTTTGGCGCCTAAGAAGACTGGCTGGAGAGTGTAGGAGGATGCCATAGCATAAAATGAAGTAGGGATGGTCTTTTATTGCTTTAGCTGCAATCCCCATACCCACTTATATGGGACTAAGTTGCACTAAACTTAATGGGACTTCTGAATAGACATGTATAGGATTGCACTGTTACTTCCTTAACCTACACTCTTTGCACTGAGTCTTGTGCTTTTAACTAACGTCCCAGTTTGTTTTGGTTACAAAACAGTCAGTAGTCCCTCTTAGTGGTTCAGCCTTACCCTACAGCAGTGCAATTTCGAATCTTGATTTTCAGACATCAGCCTGCTCCTCTGAGGAGGAAGAGGAGTGTGAGGGAGGCAGGTACAGACGACATCAGAGCCTACTCCAGTCAGACTGCCCCCACTCCCAATTTTACATGTTTTTCCCTTCATCTTAGCACTTTAAAATTGTACACCGCCTTGGAAGCCTTAGTAGAAAGGTGGTACAGGCAAACCACAATTTGCACGGGGTTTGCATTCCTGGCCCCCCTGCACATCGGCAGAGCACACAGAAGCCCCTCCCACCCCTTCAACCCTCTTCCTAGTCCAAAACAACCCACATGTCAGAGGTCGCGCATCAATTGAATGCACTCAAAGTGGTCATCACCTGTATATAAACACAATGAATAAATTTATTAAATAAACTAGCTGGGGACTCAGGCCCTGTTCCTTCCCTGCTTTGCTATTCAAGTACCTCTCAAATGGAGATCTCAGCTGAATCTGAGTATTGTGAACAAAAAGAGCATACACTCTGCAACCAAGCTCTGGGTGCCCACACTCTGAAAACATCAACTGATGAAGTAAATAGACTCCATCTAGCACAAAATAAACTTTCATGTGGTTTACCACACATGCTGGTGTAATTTAATTCCGGAGGTAGTGGGGGCGGGAATAGTGCCAACTTACTTCTCTCACCCAGATAAGAAAAAACATGAATGTAGATCAATTTAAGCTCCCTGCTAGGTTCATGGATTCATTGCTCATGAAAGTTTAGTTCATTGGGCAAAGCTATTACAGTCCAGGTCAAAAATCCAAAACACATGCCAACAGTCAATTTTCCCACTCAGACAAACAGTCAACTATCCAGATGGCACTGGGTCTTAAGAAGGCTCTTCTGCACTATCATACCTGCCCATCAGAATCAGACGACCAGCTAAGGGAACCAGAGGGCAATGCTACTGTCCTTGAGTCTGCATCACGGCGTACCCCACTCAGGACATAGTGCCAAGCTCTGCTGTTGCGCATACGGCGTGCCATGGCGTGTTTGGAGAGGTAATCTGGAAAGCAAGGAGAGATGTTATTCAGGCCAACTCTTCCTACTTTACTATTAACCACACAATAACAAGAACAATAATCCTTCCTTCAGACAGAAATTGTTTATTATTTATAGCCTTTAACACGTACTAAGTGATGTCCAGGCCCTGCCTGCAGGCTTATAATCTAATGAAGAGAGGCAAAGTAAATGAAGAGAAAGGATAGTAAGCAGCTATATGCAGTATACAGGGAAGATCTGTGGTCAAATCCCCACTCATCCATAAAGCTTACTGATTCTAGGGCAGTCATTGTCTTGCCGACTTAAACCTCTCGCAGGGCTGCTGCAAGGAAACATATGCACAACCCTGAGTTCTTTGCAGGGAGGAGGGGCATGTAGCAACAACAACAAAAATGCTGGGGAAAGTCAACATAAACAAAGGTAATCTGTTGTACTGTGATAACTGCTAGTGATGCCTTAAAAAATAATTCTGTACAAATGCACAAGACAGACCATCTGAAGCAAATAGCTACGTATTATAAAAGAGCCTGAACATGGAAGGAGGCATGAGAGCCTGGAGAGAGGAAGAAGGCAGAAAGAGAATAATATCATATCAGGTACTTTGTCTTAGACAGATTCACTTATCCATCACAGCAGCCATGTATGTACTCTCTCCCGCACCCCACCCCCGGAGTTCAGTCTTTGAAAATGTCATTTCATATAGTTTTCCACTTCTCTTCTCAGTTCCCACCCACCCTAACCTGGCCTTTTTCTTGAGTCCATTTGTTTTATGTTTTTAAAGTTTACTTTTTTAAATTGCAAGGTTTCATAATGGAAGCATTGTACAATGTAGCGATTAGACTAAGATCACTGAAAACCAAGTCCAAATCCTCACTTCACTTTGAATCTCCTCAGATGACCTTGAGCAAGTCGTGCTTTCAAGTCTAATCTACTGAGGGGGGCAAATGACCATGTGTTTCCCTAAGCTCTCTGGATAAATCGATATACTACTTTGGAGATGGGGTGGACACTGCAGTCAAGAAGAGGATACAGTACAGTTCAAGGGAAAATATTTCACTGAAAACAAGAGATATCCAACAGTAGAGACCAGCAAGAACCTCCCTTATCCTCCTTTATGTAAACATCGAGAGTTTTAACCAAATACCGTATTTTTCGCTCTATAGGACACACTTTTTCCCCTCCAAAAATGAAGGGGAAATGTGTGTGCGTCCTATGGAGCGAATGCAGGCTTTCCCGGGCTTCCTGCAGCTCCGCGCCACCCTCCGGATCCCGGCGCGAAGCCGCGCGGGGCTCCGGAGGGTAGCGCGGAGCTGCCTGCGCTCCAGGGCTTCCTGCAGCTCCGCGCCACCCTCCCGATCCCGGAGCAAAGCCGCGCGGGGCTCCGGAGAGTAGCACAGAGCTGCCTGCATTCCGAAGCCTGGTGCGCACTGAAGAGCGCGCCCGGGCTTCGCGCACCTCTCCACAAGCCTGGGGAGACCGGCTCGGTTCCCTAGGCTTGCGGATAGCAGGCTGTTCTGGGGGCTGGGGTCGGGGGAAGCTCAGGCTTCCCCCGCGCCTGCCCCGTGCCTGGGGAGGGAATTTTTTTTTCTTTATTTCCCCCCCCCAAAAAAATTAGGTACCTTGAACACACCTTGTTTTAGAGAGAGAGAACAAGAAAAAAAATTTTTTCCCTGTTCTCCCCCTCCTATGATCCGGTGCGTCCTATGGTCCGGTGCGTCCAATGGAGCGAAAAATACGGTACATTTTTGCTACACTGCAGCGGATTCCAGTCATTCTATACAGAGAAGCTACAGGCCACAAACTTAATGTTTTGAAACATCTGCCAACAGGCAATACTTACAGTACTTGCTTAAATGTGACCCAAGCCTTCCTGTCCTACTATTTACCCCCAGGCTACAGGAGTTTATGAAAATCAGGGTTCAAAACTGCACCCCAAGCCTAAACCAGAAATAAGGACCACTGCCAATATATTGTAACAGAAAAATTAAGTGCTTTATTGAAGCACAATACCCAAGACAAGCACAGTGGATAAGCAGTGTTAGAAATTAGCGAGGTGCCAGGCATGTTTTGCTACTGGCACAGGTCCAGTTGTGACCACATGGAGATCTCTGGATGCCAGGTTGGTAAAGGACATCTCCATCTGGCTGGCCCCTCCAGCTTTCTTAAGAAGAAAAGCAGAAGAGCTTATTTATTGCATTTATATCCCACCATTTTCTCCAAGAAGCACATGGCTCACCCCCTTCAGTTAATCTCTACAACAACCCTGTGAGGTAGATTAAAAGGCTGTGACTGACCCAAGGTCACCCTGTGAGCTTTATGATTGAGTGGGGATTTGAACCCTGACATCGCAGGTTCTAGTCCAACCACTACACCACACTGGCTTCCTAGAATACTTATGCTATGGGGCAGCTATATAAAGCAAATTATTAAGATTATTATTATTGCCATTGCAGGGGGAAAATAGCACCATTCTTAGCTCCCAAGGGGGTATGCAAGAAAAGAGGTTGTCATATTCAGCAGGGCTCTTACAATCCAAATGTTTTGCAATGACTTTGCAGGAAGAGGTCCTGAAAGGTGTCCCAGAAGATAAGCATTCATGATCTAACGGCCTCTATTTCAGAACTGCCCAACCCAGGCATCATGTAAAGAATACCAGGATAGGCATAATGCGATTAAGGCCACTCGGCTCAGTGATCAAATGAGCCACTCCAGGCAGCTCAGCAGGTCAACAACTGAGCTGCCTTGTGAGGAAAAAGATTACTCCAAGTGAACTTTACAGTCAAAGGAGCAGCTATAACAAGCTAAGTATGGGATAAAGAGGAAAATGAACAGAAAACAAACTGAAAACACACCAAGACACAGCTGGGAAACATCAAGAGCACTGAAGCAAAGTCTCTATGGCAGACAACATACTTTAACTGTTAAAAAAGAAAGGATTGCTTCCTTCCACTGTAGGGTGAACCTATAATGATGCCATAAGGACTGTGTTCCAGTGCAAAAACCACTAGGGCTAGAAAGCAGTACACTGCTTCAACAGCAAACATGCATTCATATACAGTGGTACCTCGCAAGACGAATGCCTCGCAAGACGGAAAACTCGCAAAATGAAAGGGTTTTTCGTTTTTTGAGTTGCTTCGCAAGACGATTTTCCCTATGGGCTTGCTTCGCAAGACGGAAACGTCTTGCAAGTTTGTTTCCTTTTTCTTAAAACCGTTAATACAGTTGCGACTTGACTTCAAGGAGCAACTCATAGCACGCGGTGCGGTAGCCTTTTTTGAGGTTTTTGAAGACTTTGGTGATTTTTGAAGCTTTTCCAAAACTTTTCCGACACCGTGCTTCGCAAGACGAAAAAAACCGCAAGACGAAAAAACTCGCGGAACGAATTAATTTCGTCTTGCGAGGCACCACTGTAATATATGCTTAGGCCAGAGGTTTTCAACCTTTTTGCGTCCAGGGCTCCCTTGACCAACTACATTATTTCTGTGGCTCCCCTATGGGAGCTCCAAGTCTCAGAAGCCCAGTTATGTCACCACTTGCCTGCAGAGCCAGCAGCCCCTCGCCCCTTTTTGAGGCTGCCTCAGCTTCTGGCAACCAGCACCCCCTGGCCAGCTCCAGAGGCACCATTTGCCTGAGGAGCTTGTAGCCAGGGCTGCTGCAACAAACAGCCACACAAGCCTCTGGGAGGCAGAGAGGCAAGAGGGCATGAAAGGAGTGAAGGAAGAAAAGAGGGACAGAGGTCAGTGTTGCCTGCGGCACCCCAGGGTGCCATGGCACACTGACTGAAAACTACTGGCTTAGGCATACAGAGTTACACTCCACACTAGCTAGAAAATGCCAGGGTTGAAAGGGGAAGTCTAGATGGCTGTAACCAGTGACTCTCATATGTAACAGAGGAGTGGTTATCACCAGCTTACAGTCCCAGAAAGCTAAAGGAAAGGCTAGGCTCCTAAGGCACCCACAAGACTCAGTAAGCACTATGTAATGTGACCACAGAACAAAGTTATCAATTATGGATTCATAATTATCAGTTTTATTCTTAGATATAAATACTTTTGCATAAAAGTATCCTAACTTTTACTTCTTTAATAAATAGTATTAACTGATCACAGCCTTAAACTATCAAGTGGAAAGAAAAGGTCACTTAGTATGTAATGAGAACCATCACTACTCAATGGCAATGACATCCCATAAAGCAGAAGTGACTTTGCATCACTTACTTTCTAACACACACAGGTAGAAAATCACATTTAAATTATGTGCCCAGTCAGTAATTAAATTCAGCAAATAAAGGAGGGGCATATGAAAGGCACCCTGGAAGGCCACTGACCTTAACTAAGCAGGGATTTGAAGCAGGTCTCTCTGATCCCAATCCAACTTTATATGAACTGTACTGCACTGCCTCAATACAGAATGCTAGTATCACAGAGGTGAGCCAAAGCACACAGGCAATCCAGCCCCACAGGATAGAATGAACTATGTTGTCCATATAGAGTTGGGATTTTATCCTAGTTCAAGTCCCACCATTTGCCATGAATCCATTGTGAAACCAGGCTCTCCAAGAACAGAACCACATTATATGCAACAATTATATGCACTTCAGATGTGCTAGTATTTGGCACAGGAAACTCTTAAGTACAAAACAAAGCGCAGGTGCCTGACCCAATACCCACATTCATACTTCTGGTAGCCCCAACAAAACTGTGGATACCAGATGCACGTACAGTCATACCTCGGGTTGAATGTGCTTCAGGTTGAGCACTTCCGGGTTGCGCGTTACTTCAGGGTTTCGCTGCTCGCGCAGACGCTCAAAATGACATCACGCGCATGCGTGGAAGCGGCAAAACACGACGTCACATCTTACGTTCTATTCAGGATGCAAACGGGGCTCCGGAACGGATCCCGTTCGCATCCCGAGGTACCACTGTATATTTATGAGTCCTGTGAGGCACGGCTGCTGTGTTTCAGATCCCCATGAGAGGCTATACAACAGTGCCTTACAGATTTAAAGTAAAGCTTAACAGTAAACAATAGTTTAAATAATAAACATGTGCCTATGAAGCAAGCCTCAAAAACTGTCCATGCCCAAAGGTAACTGCTGCTCATATAATACAACTTTCCCATCCCCATCCATCCACAGTCCTCAAAACTGGGGCAACTGTACCTACATTCACCCCTCCCACAACAGTTTCCTTTCCCGTATACACAAGAAAACTCTTGCTTATCTACAGCTTCTCCTTCTCCTACCCTACATCCATATGGCACCCAAAGCCCCCTTCCACCTACTACAGTGGTACCTTGGTTTAAGAACAGTCCTGTTTAAGAATGATTTGGTTTACAAACACCGCAAAAACGGAAATAGTGGCCCAGTTTGAGAACTTTACCTCGGTCTAAGAACAGAATCCGAACAGTGGAAGGGCACCTGCAGCAGGAGGCCTCATTAGGGAAGCGCGCCTCAGTTTAGAATGGACTTCCGGAACGGATTAAGTTTGTAGACCGAGGTACCACTGTACTTAAACATATTACAAGCACACATTATCCCTCTAAATGCAGCGTAACATATAACCTTGCCACCTGCAATTGGCACAAGCATACATAAACCCCTAAGAAGGCAGAGTACAGTCTCACTTTCTCTCTCTCTTTTTTCTTTTTTCTTTTTGGACTAAAATACACATGGCCCACTGACATCTTAAATTTACAAAGTACACATACTCTGGTTCCTTTCACCGAAGTCCTAACCAACCTGTATTTTTATTTTTTTTAAATTCACTAAAAAAATATCTCTATGCACCTTTCCAAGGTGCCTCAAAGTAGCTGACATAGATCGGTAAAAGCAAGTTAAGAAAATACAAAATCAAACAAACTACTGATTTTAAAGATGTGTATGTGCATTTTATTTTAGATCACTGCTTTTTAGAGCAGTGTTTAGCTTTTTTCATGTGTACATTTTTTTTGTATTCTTAATCTCATTAAAATTGTTCTTAAAAGGCTATGGGCAGAACATGGTACACATAATAAAGTGAATTACTTATAAGAGATAAATACAGCAACCCAAGAAAAACGCACTACAAACAGACCAGCCAGAAAGGACCAACCAGATAGAGAAGGAGTACCTCTGAAGGCCGACATCCTGTATGGGTGTGTAGCAAAAAGCAACCTCCTATTGCAGGGCTGGGGGATCTGTGGCCCTCCAGATATTGTTAGACTGCAGCTCCCATGATCCCTATCTCTTTGACTACACTAGCTGGGGCTGATGGGAGTCTGGAGTTCAACATGATCTGCAGGGGCAAAGGTTCCCCATCTCAATCATACAGAATTATACTTTTTAAGAGTTGTGATGTAAAGAAGGGGGGGAGGGAGGAAAGGCACACATACAATTTTAGAAGGAAGCTTTCTATGTTTCTTTCCCATGCCTTCAAAGCTGACAGAAATCTCACGTCTCTCATTTTCTCCAGTGGTCAATTTATGGGCTGCTGACCCAGAACACTTTTATGCCATCTGGTGGGATTTTATTTCTTATGCTTCTGACTTAGATGCTCAACATTTACCATCCACGCCAGCTGAGGAAATATGGGTGTGTTACTACTTTTTCATTTTAGTATTTTGTTTGTTTGTTTGCATAATGTAATATCCTGCTACTGGGCCTTTGGCTCATTCATTATGTTACAATTAAAAAGTTTAAAATTATAGGGTGCAGAGATAGAGAGGGGGGTGTCTTCAGTATAGAACCCCAAACCTCACGACTGGGCCTTTAGGCAAATCTCTCTCTCTTTCATACACACACACCCCACATCCTTCCCAATAGTCTTTTAAGCAAAGAAGGTACAGAGGTACCTTAAAAAACTACAGGAGAAAAGGCACCTCTCGACTTCAGCTAAATCGTGCCCCCACTTAGAAAAAGTCATTCGGTTGGACTAGATGACCCTTAGGGTCTCTCCGCCTCCAACTGTACAATTCTATAATTCTTGCGCTGACTCACTGTCTCTCGGCCAAGCACCCAATAAAAGCCTCGTAAGTTGGGGGCGGGGCAATGAGACCAGTGTCCAACTTTACCCAGCGTCCTCTGCGAGAACTCCCAGCAGCCACTGGGAGGGGTCCTGCCAGAAACTGGCCAACGGTCCGCTAGTGGCCTCTGAAGAACTTTCTCAACCGAGCTGTAGGCCGCAGGCTGGGATTACCCCATACATATACATACGCCCCGTTCTCCTCAGCCGCGAACACCCGCCATGGCCTACCTCAGCCGTCCAGCCACAGAGCCGCTTCCCCTCCTCCTCCTCCCCCGGCCCCTCAGAAGCGAGCGAGCGAGCGCGCCTCCCTCCGCTCCACATCGGCAGGCGCCGCACCCCGGCCTCCTTCCCACAGGCGAGATATAAACAATCCACGCTGCGCGCGCCCACCTCGGCCGCGCCCATTGGCAGCTCGGCTCGGCTCCCTCCCCTCCTTCCACGTCCGTTTCCTACCTGCGTCACTCCTCCTCTTGCTCCTCCCGCCCCTGACGAAAGGGAGAGGGCGGGGGAACGGCACCATCTTCCTCTCTCCTGATTGGACGCTTCCCTCGCTCAGCGCCCGGCATAGCGCTCAAGTCGCACGCGCAGTACGGCGTGGTGACGCCAGTGACCCTTTCCCATCTCTCTCATTGGCAAACCCTGTTCCTCCCTCTTCAACAAGGAGGTGGAGATTTTCTCACTCAATTAAAAAAAGAGAGAGAAGGCGGTCTCCGAGATATGATTGGCTGAGAAGGAAGAGTCAATGGGTAAGGTGAGTGCTGTCTCATAGGACAGGAGGCAGCCGAAGAGTCCCTGGTGACTTTCTATTGGTTAAAGTTTACGTCACTCAGTCGAGGACCGAACAAAGGCGGGCAACGTGATCCCCCAGCTGCCTCTTCATTGGACAAGATTGATGTCACTCGTTAGAGGACGGGCAAAGCAAACCCCCGTTGTCAGTTCATTCGTCAAGGTGCATGTCAATCACCTGACGAAGTCGGAAGTGGTGAGGAATTGCTGAAGCAACATGGAGGAAGCCGCAGAGGGTGAGTGATTGATGGGCTTTGAAGGCATGGTCGCTGGGGAAGGCGATTGGATGTTAACTAGGCTTCCTGTACTTTTTAACATCTGTGGAGAAGCAGATGTTCAACAACAATGGGATAATCTGCGCCTGTCAGATGACTATCTGCTGTTAAAGCACAGGAACTTTTTCTAAAGAAATAAGAGCAATGATGTTGAACCTGCCCTCCAGACCTTGCTGGATTACAGCTTTCTTCCTTAGTTGAGGCTAATGACAGTTGCGCTGCTGCAAAAGAGAGAGGGGTGGGGAATATGCCAAGATCCAAGTTTGGGGCAAGTGCTCTACAGTGAGAAAACCCCAGCAGAGGTTTAAAGCCACTAAATATGCAGCAAAGTAAAGCACGGAAATACAGGTCGTTAGATCTTTAAAATATGTCCAAGTGAGTTCTAAAATGTCCCCTTTAAAAGTTTCTTTCTAAAGTTTCCCTCTTACACCAGCATAAGAAGACGACTACATGTTTGGTAAGTTTTAAAAAATGGTTTACTTACAAACTCTTCAAAGGTCAGGTTCATGTACATTTCCATACATCAGTTTAGAAAAGTTGCACAGGCAGTACAACTTAGCTTAGTTACAAAGTCGTGAAAGTTCCTAAATTATTGATATAGGAACACAAGAGTGGCTTGTGATCCATGTGGCTTGAGCAACCAGCTCAAACCTCTTCATGTGCTGAGCTTCTCAGGTAAACTGTGTACAACAAGAGGCTTTAATACCTCTTTTCCCAAGGCGGGTAGAAGTGATGTAACTAAGCCTGGCAGGACAGCTTACTCTACCACTGATCAAAGTTGCCACTGCAGTTTCTGCATTTCAGAGCCACTTAGAAAGTGAAGAGTTAAGGTTCATATTCAACTTCCTGTTGGTCTGGTGTGTGAGAAACAGCTGGCCCTCCAGATGTTGCTGAACTTCCAGCTCACATCAGTCCTCACCAAAATGACTGATGGTTAGGGATGATGGGGGGCCAAAGGTTCCCCACCCTGACATATACTTTTGTTCTTCACATGTGCTAAAATTAATCTTAACAATTTTCAGTGCTTTAAATTGTAAGAAGAAGAAGAGTTTGGATTTGATATCCTGCTTTATCACTACCCGAAGGAGTCTCAAAGCGGCTAACATTCTCCTTTCCCTTCCTCCCCCACAACAAACACTCTGTGGGGTGAGTGGGGCTGAGAGACTTCAAAGAAGTGTGACTGGCCCAAGGTCACCCAGCAGCTGCATGTGGAGGAGCGGAGACTCAAGCCCGGTTCCCCAGATTAGGAGTCTACCGCTCTTAACCACTACACCACACTGGCTCTTAAGTCCTTAATTCAGTAAGTGCAGGCTATTGAAATGTAATGTCTTAAAACATTTAAATCCCGAGGTTTCTGCAACCGGAGGTGCCTGTTTTGCGCATGCGTGCGGTGCGATATAGCGCTTCTGCGCATGCACGCGGCACAATATAGTGCTTCTGCACATGCACGCACGGCAAAACCCGGAAAAACACTTCTGGGTTTGCCGCATGTGTGAACGCAAGTAGTGGTGAGGTGAACGCAAGTAGTGGTACCACTGTAATTTAAACAAGGTTCTTGCGTAGGGACGGGGGGAGGAGAGACCAGTGCCCAGTTGTGCACAGTGGAGGAAGGTGTGCTCTGCAGAAGTGTGGGGGGGGCAGAGCAGAACCCCCCCAGGGCAGAAACACCCCCCCCCAAAAAAATATTTTATTCAAGTTAGCACCTATGAATGCAAAATTTGAATGTTGGCAGAAGGACTTGCCTCTGGCGTGCAGTGTTTTTCGGAAGCTTAGGCCTTGCGTTGTACACTGTGGAGGGACAAATGGGGATCTGCCCTGCCAAACTCTGTCTGCTGTCAAACAGCCCACAGTTCCCCTGCCTTCTTATAGGTAACCAGCCCTAGTGGACAGCACTGCTGGTCAACTTCCTCAGCCTTGATCTCCATGTTGCTATTGTAGAACTCAGCAGGGAGGAGGATGGGGACTAAAGAGAAATTAGTTGACCCTGTCTGTCATTGACTCTGGCTCCATCTATGGTTCTATTATTCTATTAAATGCAGGGCACAGTATTCCAAATCAGTTCAGTTTAGGACATTGTGGTATATAATATGGGAAATGGACATTAGATAACAAATAGGTTGAGAAATGGGGAGGGGGGAGGATAAATCAATAAAACCCAACTTAATTAAAACCCAACAAATAACATACTATGAAAATTATCATTATATCAGTTTACACTTTTGGGTTTTATAACTATTGGTCATAGTGAGATAAAGCATATAGAAATAAAATTTAAATAATCAAGCTTTCCCAGTAGACTTTTTACATTTGCTATATAAAATTTGGCTTGTGCTTTCGAAAGGGGGGTATTACCACACTAGCCATTTGATAGTATTTTTTTAATCATATGGTTAAGTGTAACAGTGACCAACAGTACAATTCTATGCATATTTATTCAGATGTTTTATGGTGTTCATTCAGGCTTGCTTCCAGGAAAGTGTACATAAGACTTGAAGACTAAGAGTCTCAGGGATGAATGAGGAAGTTCCTGTTTCCATCCCTATCTGCCATGAACCCTCTAGGTTGCCTTAGGCAAGCTACTCTCTCATTGTCTTTGCATCTGCAATAAGGGGATAATACTTTCCTAAGTTCCAAGACTGAAGGATTATTGAAATTGTGTATATATTATATATCACTCATCATCATTACATAAAGTTAAGTGTAAAAATGACTTATTTCTGTGTGGAACAACTCACTTTTACAGTTATATTCTCCTAATTGATTGGAGTGTTAAGTCTCTGACTTGGGAGATTCATGTTCAGCTATAAACGTTACTGGATAAATCTTGACCAGTCAGTGTCTTTCTGCCTAACCTACTTCACAGAGCTGTTGTGAGGGGAGAAGTCTATTATAGGTAATAGATATGACAAGACAACTATGTTTGAGGCGGAAGCACAGGCCAAAGAGGTGATTAATAGCTGGAGTTTTGTAACTGAGAGATTAAGAATTTCAAGTCAGGAAATAGTCTAAACAAATTTATAGAGTTAATCAATACATTATTTGACAAAAGATAGGAAGGTGATATTAGTATCTGAGTAGTTCAAGAACAGATCTATAATTATCTTGTCCTTTTAATTACCTGAGCATATTTACTGGTGCATTGTGCAAATATTTATTGACATCTTTATATTACTAATATAAGAAACCATAAGAATAAGCCTTAGATTGTGGGTTGTATCCAACCAAGTTCTACTCAGAAGTAAACCCAATGAAATGAATGGACCTACGTCGGTCATGGCCATTCATTTCAGTGATTCTGCTCTGAGTAGGACTAGCACTGGATACAACCCTATTTATTATATTTATAAAAGTATTTCTGTACCACCATATCATAAGATATCACGGCAGTGTACACTGTTAAAACATTTAAAGAAATGAAAACACTGTGTGTGCTATTTTTATACCATGATGATTTATAACATGCATTGTATTGTATACAAATAACAATATTGTGTAATATTTTGTGTGTGTTTGTGTGTGTGTTTAAAGATATAGGGATCATGTTTCCCACCATAGCTCCTTAAAGGAAAGTTGGGATAAAAATTAGATAGAGGGATGCCATCTTAATTTTGTAGCTTGGGGGCCCCTTTGCGCAAACTGATCTTTGCTACTCAGTCGCCACGTTCCCTCTCTCTTGTCTGTTCACCAATAAGAGAACTAAATGTCACCCAGAACACTCTCTCTGTTGATGACAGCTGACAAGCAAGCTTCTAATATTCAACATGACCTCATGCCTTTCTCAATAAATATTAATATTTTAATATTAATAGCCATTTTAGCAGTAGGAAAGGAGGAAAGATCACCCCGGTGTTACCTTTCGTGGACTTCCTAATGACATCTGCCAAGGTCATGGTTGGCTCCATCTCCAGGGAATCTTGTTGCTTCGATTGATTTTGATCCCCCACAGGGTGCCAAGAATTCTCTTCCTCAGTATCCATCTTTTAATATCCTTTTAAATGTCCAAAATCCTCCGCCGAGGAGAAAAGTGTCTTCTGCTTCTGATACGGTTGGGGAACTTAAGCCTTATTAAGATGTTCCCTCAGCCTGGCTGTGTGAAGGTGCAGGAAATTCCTGGGTGACTCAAGTTGTCCATCCTTATTCACCTTTTTGCCTCGCGAGTCTATGATCACTTAATGGCTGTGTTTACATTTTACAATGGGAGACATCCTGGATGGCTTTGTTACTACAGAAGCCAGTGACTGAGGTGTCCTGGAATTCTAATCGCTATGGAATTTGGCTTCCAACTGTCATAAGCCAAAATGCCACAACTAGTTAGTGCAAGTGGAGGTCTGAATTGAGAGAATTGCTAATACAAATGGGGGGGGGGGGGAAATGTGTTGGGTGCTTGGATGAATTTGCAATTCATAACAGATTTTGGCTTCAAACATTGTGGGAACCTGTACATTAAACACTTAATCGAGGGAGAAAATAAAAAGGTGGCTTTTGTGGCAATGTATGCAGTTTCATACATTGAAATCATACTTTGAAGTACAGTGGTACCTCGGGTTAAGTACTTAATTTGTTCCGGAGGTCCGTTCTTAACCTGAAACTGTTCTTAACCTGAAGCACCACTTTAGCTAATGGGGCCTCCTATTGCCGCCGCACCGCCGGGGCACGATTTCTGTTCTCATCCTGAAGCAAAGTTCTTAACCCGAGGTACTATTTCTGGGTTAGCGGAATCTGTAACCTGAAGCATATGTAACCTGAAGCGTATGTAACCTGAGGTACCACTGTAATGTCTATGGAAATCAGCAGAATATGTTTAAGATTGTTTATTGTTCTTTCTTTTGACCCACTTTGGTTGTTTTTAAATAATAATAATTTTATTATTATTATTACCCCGCCCATCTGGCTATCCACACTTTATTTTTAAAGCCACCTGCAGCATTCATTTCTAAGCATTTTATAGAGAAACCATGTTGGTTTAAATGTATCAGGCTGTGGGTTGTTTGCTTGGCTATAAGTTGCTTTGGGTTGCCTTGGAAAAGGCTAAGCAACTAACAAATTTAACAGATAATAAATAAATGACCACAGAGCTCACTCTGTCCTCGGCTGTATTGCATATTTCTCCCACCTTAGGGTTTTCCCCTATTAAAAGAAAAGTATGGTACTTTTGCAAACTTGGGTTCCCCCACACCCTCATCCCTCACCTGCCAAATACCTTCCTTTTGTGCCTGACAGATGCCATTTTGTGCACATAAGCAACCTCACTTGCAACCAGAACATTGGAAATCAGACGGAACGATAACCGTTTCCTCACCTCTTGTCCCTTACAGATGGAGGTAACCTGGCTGGGGTCCAGCACATTGTCGTGGTGCTATCGGGGAAAGGGGGCGTAGGGAAGAGCACCATCTCAACAGAGCTGGCTTTGGCCCTGCATCACACTGGGAAAAAGGTATGTACCATGTGGTATAGTGGTTAGAGCACTGGATTGTTGTTATTCATTTCATTTCTGTTTGCTTTATAGTTTTAAGCGAGGGAGGGACCTTAAAGCGGCTTACAACCTACATTAAAACATCAAATAAAACAATCCAGAATCAAACATCAATGAAGAAAGTCAAGTATACATTCAGAGCAACATAGTTAACAGGAAACTAAAATATTATCTTGAAGATTTCAAAATAAAACTTTACCAAGGAGATCAACTACAAGAATGCACATTTAAAGCGGCAAAGTGGACAATGGCAAAGTTTTCTTAAACGTTTCAAAAGAAAACATTCCTAAAGGAAGTCCAATATAGAATGCACATTTAAAACAGCATAATCAAAAAGAGAATAAACTGTTATCATAAGCATAGAACATGTCTGCTGCTGTTGCTGCCAGTGGTGGTTCATGGGGGCTCAATGACTTGGGTCTGCACTAAGAAACAGCCATGATGGTCTCTGGCCTCTTCAGCAGCCTCGGCTTTTGCAGCTGGAATCAGTCAAGGCCCTGTCCTCTCAGGCCAGGTGAGAAGAGGCCTGCAAGACAGGGAGCAGGTCTTCCAGGACTCAAAGCAAAGATTGAATGTGAACCCACAGTACCCAGATCCCTGCTTAGCAGTGATTGCAGCGGTCCTGGCCCATGTGCCGTCTCCCAATCTAATGTACCTCCATTCCACACATTTTTTCTTGGGGATAAGCCTTAATGTATACTACCCTGAACTCTTTGAAGAGGGTTAGGGAACAGGGTCCAGTGTACAGGGCAGATCCTGAGCACCCCCCACCCCCTACGAGTCACTTTGACAGATGAGCAGGGCTTCCCACTCACCAGTTGCCCGATGTCACCATGATGTCAGGTGACCGAACTTCAAAGTGAAACAGGTGTGATCCTTCTGGTCCTAGCGATGTGGGTTTTCTGGAAAATGGGGGGTGCTAAGGCAGAGTGCTAAGGCAGCTGAACTTTGATCAGCAAACAAATCTAGGCAAGTATGCCTTAATTTAATATTATGTATTCATCTCTTGGTTTTTTTCAATACTCAGAAGTATTTGAAACCATATTTGGGGACAGGAGGAATCAATAACAGTGCAGTTAATGTGGTCTAAATGTAGTCTAACAAAGCTGGAGCTTTACACGCAAATTGGTTTTAGTTTTGGGTTTTAGGGTTTTTTTCCGGAATAACTAAAGATATCTAAGAATATGACGACTCGGCAGTATATGCCTGTGTACATTGTTTACATCTCAAGAAGCAAAAACCAAGGCCCTCAAAACTGTAACGTTAATTTGAGCTTGTTCCCACCCCCCAGGCTAAGAAATTAAATTAGCTGTATTTGCTGGGGTGCAGGGAGTTAATTACACCATTGAAATGACTCAGTGTTACTGGTATTTTATCCACTTCTTACGTTGTATGTTTGAAGGGAAGTGGGAGAGTCCATGGAGTATGGGGTCAGGGAGTTGGAAGACAGAGCAGAATTAGGGTTGGTAAATGGAAACTTTGGTTGGAGGAAGAGGGACAAAGGGGATTAACTGTGTGGGACTGGGTTTAGGGTTTCAGGTGCTCCCCTTCATGAGGTCCCCATTACGTGAGGGGTATGGGCCAGGCTGTGCTCTTTGACCCTTCCCTTCTATTGAGTTCCCAACATCCCACCTCTTCATTCTTCCAGGTGCTTAGGCATGGGGGGGGGCTTCAGGGGGAGTCTGCTGTACTCCTGTCAGCTCCCTGGGTGGGCTGTTGGGAACTGTATGAAGTCAGAGGCCCTAGCAAGCACGTCCTTCCATGTGCATCAGGAAATGAGTGGACAGAGTTACGTTCTCATTCATTCCAGATTTCGGGTCTCCGCGCACTGGTTTTCATGGGTCCTCAAATAAACACTAGGCCCAGCAACAAGAATCCGCGACAGCATACGAATCAATCTGACTAACCTGATCCAAAAACACACACTCACATACCCCACTCACACACAAAAGCAAATCTCACTACAGCCAACCAAAGGCAACCAACCACACCCTAGGCCACCACCAACTTCTCTCACCACCAAGGAAATACAACAAGAAAATAGTAAGAGAACCCACACAAGTGACGCTGACACAAAACCCCACACATACACTAAGTAGAAGAATAGAAACATTGTCACCCAACCCCACTCACTATTTCCCCCCCTCTCCCCCTCTTTTCTTCCTAACCTAACACTGTATGTAACACTACTGTATCACACAAATGAAACTGATCTGTAGAAAATGCAGCTTGGAAAAAAGAGACCATGCATGTATTTTGGTAAACTAAGAAACCTTTAATAAAAATATGTTTTTTTAAAAAAACCACTGGGCAATTTCACGGGGTAAATTGTCGCTGAGATCCACACTTAGAAGGTTTTGAACACCAACTCCGATACCAACACCTACGCAGTGCTGTTAGCACGGTAAGACAGCGACACTGTTTAACATTAATTTTTACACACACACCCAAAGGAGGTAAGCATTTAAATTTACTGTATGTGCCTGGGTGCTCCATAGGGAGAGTCACCTGGAGGGGGAAAAGTTAATTATACCCCTGAAACTGTCTATAAAACCTTACAGGTTTGTATCCATTCATTATGTTACTAATGAATGTTTACGAAACTGTGCTTTTTAGATATGGAAGTGGAAAAATCTAGCAGTGGGATCGGCTTGCCGATCGCATGGTCGGCAGTTCGAATCCCCGCGGCGGGGTGAGCTCCCGTCGTTCAGTCCCAGCTCCTGCCCACCTAGCAGTTCGAAAGCACTCTTAAGTGCAAGTAGATAAATAGGTACCGCTTTATAGCGGGAAGGTAAACAGCGTTTCTGTGTGCTGCGCTGGTGCTGGCTCGCCAGAGCAGCTTCGTCACGCTGGCCACGTGACCCGGAAGTGTCTCCGGACAGCGCTGGCCCCCGGCCTCTTAAGTGAGATGGGCGCACAATCCTAGAGTCGGACACGACTGGCCCGTACGGGCAGGGGTACCTTTACCTTTACCTTTACTAAAATTCCATGATGGAAAATTTTCGCCTCCATCACGTTGCCTCTCACTCCCCTCCCTGTCTGACTTGCTCCCTCCCCAGAGGCCCATGTGGCTTGACATGGCCTGCTTGGAAATGAATTTGCCCAGGACTATCTGGTGAGATAAGAGGCTAAGGAGAGAGTCCATGGTGAGGACAGGTAAGGCCTCCATGTGGAACTGTAACCCAGTGAAACATCAGAGGTTCAGTCCATGGGTAGTCCCAGGTTCAAGTCCCCTCCCCATGGTCTCATTTGGGAAAGAGCTCAGAAGAGATGGAGCTGAACCCTTGAGAAAAAGATTGCAACATTTGGGAAGGCATGGTAAGATGTGACATAATAGTTGCAGGTTTGATCCCCGTATGGGACAGCTGCATTGCAGGGGATTGGACTAGATGATCCACAGGGTCCCTTCCAACTCTACAATTCTATGACTCTATGAAGTGTATGAAATCATGCATCACATAGAAAAGTGAATAGGGAAACATTTTTCTCCCTCATGACACTAGAACCAGATGTTCCCCTTCCCCAGCCTATAGTGCACTGCCCATTCATGGACCCTCTGTCATGGCTGCCTAGAAGGCTATTGACCCATCAGACATGGAGGAGGCTCAACGGGAATGGGAGGCAGGAGGGGTTTCTGGTGATCGGCTAACTAATGAGCTGCTTCCAGCAGGTGCCATTTCCTAGTTTTGTAGGTAGGTACATATGGCTGTAGGGACACGGGTGGCGCTGTGGGTTAAACCACAGAGCCTTGGGCTTGCCGATCAGAAGGTCGGCAGTTTGTATCCCCGCGATGGGGTGAGCTCCTGTTGCTCGGTCCCAGCTCCTACCAACCTAGCAGTTCGAAAGGACGTCAAAGTGCAAGTAGATAAATAGGTACCGCCCCGGCGGGAAGGTAAACAGCGTTTTCGTGCGCTGCTCTGGTTCGCCAGAAGCGGCTTAGTCATGCTGGCCACATGACCCAGAAGCTGTACGCCAGCTCCCTCAGCCAATAAAGTGAGATGAGCACCGCAACCCCAGAGTTGGCTACGACTGGACCTAATGGTCAGGGGTCCCTTTACCTTTACATATGGCTGTACTGATCTGATCTGCACATTCTGAATGCCAGGGCAGGTAAACACACAGACACACACACACACCAGCCTGGGGACCTAATCCAGCCTCCCCTCCCCACCCAAAAAGCAAAAATTTTAGTCCTCCAAGACCACACCAATTTTATCAGGGAGCAAGGGTAGGGGGATTAAAGTAGGTAAGAGTCATGAGGTAGACAGAGCAGTTTTCATCCCAGGCCAGCACCCTGATGTAGAGGCAAAATCACCCCCTTCATGGTCATCGGTGCCGCTACACTGAAGGACTTGATTGCCTACCACTGCAGAATGTTACAGTGATAGAATTCATCTTTATCCCATCCTGCAGCTTTCACCTACCTTTCCTCAGCCTGCTGTGCCATGTCCAGAGAAAGGTTTTATACGCTGGGCTTGCAAGTTGCTTTTTTTTTTTTAGTTGTTTGGTTGTTTTTTACTAAACAGGCCCCCCCATTTGTCTTCCCAATGCAGGTCGGGATCCTGGACGTAGACCTCTGTGGCCCCAGCATCCCGCGCATGCTCAATGTGCAGGACCGAGATGTTCACCAGTGCGACGGTGGCTGGGTGCCGGTCTTTGTTGGCCAAGACAAAAGCATTGCCGTCATGTCCATTGGCTTCCTTCTGGAAAAGCCAGACGATGCCGTAATATGGAGAGGACCAAAGAAAAATGGTATGGAAGATACAAATGTTTACTTACCCGTGTGCCCCTGTTAGTGATATTTGGCCTAAGCCAGTCGGTCTTGGGGACAACTACCTTTTGAACTCAGTTGCCTGGAGGTTTATTGTTCCTTCCCCCCCCCCCCAAGGCAGCAAAGCAAGTGACCTATTTGCAAATGGGTAACGCACGTCCCTGTTTCCAAATGTGCCAGCTACAATGAGTAAGAATCTCCTCCAGGCAACAGTGCTCCAAGTTAGCTCTTCGCACTCTGAACATGCACTGGGAGGTCCAGTTCTGCTGTGTTGTTTTTCCTTCCGTGCATCCAGCCAGCAGTTGCCAGCTCCTGCGGGAGGACAAGAGGACTAGCACAGGGTCTACATGGGTGGCAAGTGACTTGGGTGACCCTAAATGAGTGTCACCACCATCCTTCTGCATCCCTTCGAAATTCCTGCTTGGGGCCATGTGCTCAGAAAATACATGCCATTTAGTCCTCGCCTTTCTGCATGGCACCCCAGGGGCAGCTCGCAACCATAATCAAGAAGCGGCGACAAACAAAATAAGAGCAGGAAGAAACAGTCAATTAGAAACAACAACATCACAGCTGCCAATTTAAAACAAGTATCAACAAAGGAAACTTGATTAAATTGCAGGTCAGTTTTTAAAAAGTTAGTTCTCCGTTGCAAGGGAGTTTCAGAGTTTGAACACAGCCATTATGAGGCCTTGTCTCAAGTCTCCTCCTGTCCTGTACAAATGAACCTCTGATATCGGTGGGACATAAACAAGTGCATCTTTGGAAGATCTTTAGATTTGGGCAGGTTTGTATGGACAGGGTCTGCAGATAGCAATGTCACCGGAAGACGTGAGCAGACGACATGGAGGGTTACACTGTTTTAATGTGACCTAAGGCAGACCGGTCTTTGGCCACGCCCCCATCACCTCCGCCCATTTCCTGTCTTCATCCAGGACCTGTGTGGTGGACCTGCTCCTGTCACCACGGGGTTATTGTGTGAATTGTGTCTGTGTGGGTCCTCCAACGCTAAGTTCTACTTGGAGCAGATCCATTGAAATGAACGGACATGATTAACTCAGGTTCATTCATTTCAGTGGGGCTGCTCAGTAGAACTTAGTTGGATGCAGTCCAATATATTTTCCCATTCTATACTTCATTATAGCTTTGATCAAGCAGTTTGTCTCCGATGTCACCTGGGGAGAACTTGACTTCTTGATTGTGGATACACCCCCTGGCACATCCGATGAGCATATCTCCACCGTAGAATCCCTTCGGCCTTATAAGCCTCTTGGGGCAATTCTTGTTACAACACCGCAGGTACGGATGACTTCTCTCTTTTTCTTGTCTTTTAATTTCTTGGGTTTTCCTGCAATTTTTAATTAAAAAAATATTACGCACCTGTACAAAAGTGACAAATAATAGGAACAAAGCAACTATAATAATAATAGCTACACACACACGTTCACATAGCTAATTACACACCTACAAATCTTTAAACTGGAAGTGTCTATAATTGAAACTTAAGGTGCACCTAAATAAACTTTATGCATTATATGTGTAGCTTTTTGAAAGCTCTAGATTGAAAATGCCAACTTCCACTATGATTTCTCTGAATTCATCATAAAGTATAAATGTGGGCTTGGTGTCAATAAACCGACTCTGTATGTAATATGAGCCAAACCATGCCTTAGTGCAAACAAACCAATGTGCGAGTTCCTGGAGCAAGTTCCTTGCTCGCTCCTGCTGCTGCCCTGCTCCTTGGAGCCAAAAGCTGAACAATGACTTGACCCCATATAGCAGGGCGGCAGCAGACCAGGAGATGAGGCAGGAATGGTTGCTCTGTGCCTATGATCTTCACTCCGGGAACCCACACAATTGGCTGTTTGCACTAAACCATGGTTTGTCGTAGCATTCGTTGCAAACTGAATATTTGTGTCTCTAAAATTCACTAAATGATTCCCTTTCCCCCTAAAGTTATCCCCTTTTTTAACCATTGTCCTTAGTTCTCATAAAATATGTTTTGGTTCCACATCTTAGCTATCTATTTTCTCATGTTACATACTTCTAGGTAGTTTCCAGCATAAGTCGCTTGGGGTGATTCTGATTATAGCATCAGTTATTGCTTTTTGGGGTTCTGGGCTATTCTCGCCGAAGTTGCCCTTCAGCATTCTGCTGGGCACATCAAATCACCAAGACTTTCAGATGAACACAAACTAGCATCCTGGCACTGCAGGATACCGGAAATTTTATTCGAGGATCCTGAAAATATTGGCTTTAATCATTTTATATAGGGGGGGAAATCAGTGTGCTCTAGGTGTTATTTCTCAAAGGCAATTTCTGTAGCTATGTATAGACACCAGGGGGTGCTCTTATAGCCACAAGAGACGTTTTTGGATAAAGTTTCTCCCCTGCACTACAGTTGGCTTGTATAATACAGTACTCAGCATCTGTTGCATAGTTTAGTTATAAACTACCTGTCCATCACAACAACACAGCTATTAGTTTTTTAAAACATAGGGTTTGACAGCCACATCCATTGTAGCACAGTAGTACAGCATTTGCTCTGCGTGCAGAAGGTCCCAGGTCTATTCCGTGGCATCTGCAGGTAAAACTGGGAGAGACGCTTTCCTGAAACCCTGGAGAGTTGCTGCCAGTCAAAGCGACAATACTGTGCTAAATGGACCTGTGGTCTTTGTGGGCATGAGGCGGATTCCTGCGTCCAAACCAACCATGCATCCAACTCAACTTTCAGCTTCCAAGGAAATTGCTGCTAAATGCTTGCTGGTGCATTTGACAGCTTTGGATCAAAGAACCATTGCAGCTCGACTTGGTACGAGGCAGCTTTCAGTATCATGTGAAAATTCTCTACAGTTTTGAGATTTGCTTTAAAATAACACATTTGTGGCTGCTGAAAAGGTTGCTCACTTTGCCAGACCTGTTTACCTCTTGCTCAGCTTTGTTTCCTGCTGCCGCCCTATTACCACCGTATTACGCAAGATTGTCTTCTTTCTCCAGGCTGTTTCGGTGGGGGACGTGAGGCGAGAGCTGACCTTCTGCAAGAAGACAGGCTTACGGGTCCTTGGGATCGTGGAGAACATGAGCGGCTTCGTCTGCCCGCACTGTTCGGTAAGAGCCAGGGGCTGAGTTAAGCTCAGCGTGCGCAAATTTATTAAAAGCTGAGATTGGTGGCCGTTGGAGTGATTTTTTAAAAACCTGATTGCAGGTGCAAGTTTAGGGTTGTGTCCTCTGGTGGAGCTTCTGCAAGCATTTCTGCTTTACCAAGGAGAATGATTGCTAATGGCCAAACTTTATGGCATGATATTTGTGAGAGACAGAGCTGACATTTCATGTGTCTTTTTCTTTTTGGGAAGGAAATACCAGGTGCAGGGTGGAAAACCAGTTAGGACTCCCAACACTGTGATCCTAAAGGAAATTCCTCCTGCTGATGCATTTTTGCCCAAGTGGGAAGCTTCTGTTGCTCAGATAGCATCCTTTAGACGTTCCTGTTATCAAGAGAAGCTTTGAGTGTGGGGATCTTCATCAGGAGCACAGCATTAAGAGGAAGGGAGCATTACAGAGGGCAAACTACTTGGCACCACAGCGGAAAACGTTCTCGCCTCCTCTTTCCCTTCCTCTTGACCAGAAGGTGGGAAATGTCGTGGGTTAGGCTGCCCCAATAAGAAAGGGGTACCCAGTAAAGGGAGAGTGAGTTGAGGGCATTCACATATACCTGATAGCTCGACAGCTGTAGTCCCTGCATTAGTAACCTTGAGACTGGATTACTGCAATGCGCTCATGTGGGGCTGCCCTTGGGCTTGGTTGAGAAGTTGCAGCGTGGTGCTGAATGTAGTGGCCAGAACTCTCATGGGGAGAGCCGACAGACAACATTGCTAAAACATCAGCACTGGCTGCCCATCTGCTACCAAGCCAGGTTCAAGTTCCTTGTGTTAATTTACAAAGTCCTGAGCAAGTTGGGTCCAGGGTACCTTAGGGACTGGCTTTTCGCCCAGCTTAACACTGAGAGCATCTGCAGAAGCATCCTTGGTTGTCCCCTGATGTGGCAACGCTCATTTGGCATCAACACAAAACAGCCTTTCATGTTATTGGTCCAATCCTATGGGATACTCTGTCCATAGAGAGTCAGCTCTCTGTTTCTGCCTTCTGTTTAAATGCCTCTTTCCTATGCTGGCAGGCAACTTAAGAAAAAAAATATTTCCGTAATAGTTAATTAATTGTCTCTGATTTTAAATTTTCACATTTTTATTTTAAATAGATATTATTGTAGATATTATGTAGATTACAATAGATATTATTGTAAGCTGCTTTGCTGTTTTTATGAAATAGTGGTATATAAATATGTACAGTCATACCTCGTGTTGCGTTAGGTTCATGTTGCGTCTTTTTGGCTTGAGAACGCGGCAAACCTGGAAGTGTGTACTTCCGGGTTTTGCCACATGCGCAGAAGCGTTCTGCGCACTTTACGCATGCACAGAAGCGCTCTGTCACGCTTGCGCTGAAGCGCCGCTCTAGTTGCGGACTTTTCAGGGTGCGAATGGCACCCTGGAACGCATCGCGTCCACAACTAGAGGTACCACTGTATTTATATGAATTAATTTATTTACACCTCACCTTTCCTCCAGAATTTTCTCCCCACTTTTCCTCTAGAATTAAGCTTCCTCTTCTGTTCTAGGAATGCACCAATGTCTTTTCCAAAGGAGGTGGACAGGAGCTGGCCAAGCATGCTGAGGTCCCATTCCTAGGTGAGTTTATCCGGAGTACCCTCTAGGAAAGCATTAAAAGTTGTGATGATTGTTTTCTTGTGACTTTGATATCCACATAACACTTTAAATACGGTTAAGAAAGATCCTGGCCATAAGGCTGTGTCAGTCTGGACCTTGACAGGGAGCATCACCGGACAGATCCAAAGCAAAGGAGGACAGAGCTGCAATAGATGGAGTCAGCTAGAGGAGCCACCTAGAGGAACCGCTCTGGGAAAACTGAGTTGATGATTGAATACTCAAATTCCGCTTCTCCTGCAACCACGTTGAGCTCAAAGCAGGTCACAATGATGACAATAGCATTAAAATTAGCAAACATTACAGTGATTATAATCATCTCAACAACTCCATAAGGCAAAAAAAACCCACACCACCCCAAAACAAAATAATCAAACAATTAATTTCAATTCAGTACGAACTCACAGTGATTCAAAGTGTCAGAAACGGCTGCTGAGCCCTGTGCCAGATGACTCGCATCCTCTGCAAAGGGGCTTCCTCTCCCGCTGTAGCAGCAGAATCTTTCACAGTTTTAGTCTCGACTTTCACCCTTAAGAAATTGATCTCTTAGCTGGATACAATCCCAAAAGCAGCTGGGACAGGGAACCTATGACCCAGTTGTCGTTGGACTCCCATCAGCCCAAGCCAGCATAGAGCTTGGTCAGGGATCATGGGAGGTGTAACCCCACAGCCTTTGAAGGGCCCACAAGCTCCCCATCCTTGTACTTTAGAGCTTCATTGCTGGTCAGTATACAGCTGTTGTCAGGTAGGATGGGAGATGGGAGAGCCTGCCCCTCTTTCCTCTTTTCACCTTCTCTCCCTCTTCCCTCTTAAACCTCTCCTGCCTTCTTGCAACCCCACCCCTTCTTGCACAGGGTGCGTGCCCCTGGACCCCAAGCTCAGCCAGAGCTTGGAACAAGGCAGAGACTTCCTCCAGGAATTTCCCAAGAGCCTGGCATTCCCTGCGCTCGCCGACATCGCCCGGCAGATCTTGGCTGGGGCGTCCGCTTGCAGCTCCTGAAACGGAAGCACAGGCTGCAATCGACGGGCACTCAGCATCTTCCTCGCCGCACCAAGAGAAGTGAGAGAAGCTGGCCAGGAAACGGGGCGGCTTTTGAGAAGGCTCAGCAAGGCAGGGGAAGGCTTTTCGGAAAGCGATGGACTCAGAGGGGCTGGATTTGGGCAGAACACAGTGCCTTGTCTGCAACAGTGTTTGCCTTCCGTATGAGTGACTGCAGTGTCTGCTTTGGAGCGGTCCACCCATTGGTGGGTTTGTTCGTTTTTAGCCCTTTGTTCAGTTTTTCCAAGGCCAGGATCTCGACTACATGGTGTTTCTGCTCCCTTCCTCGGGCAGGACAAATGAGAAGTTTACACACCCCCAAAGAGCAGAGAAGTACCAGTAGGACGCTGGCACTCTAGCGCTCCCTGCCTTCCACCTTGTGAACTCAGTTCAGTATGTGTTGTGTGATGCAGCAGTCCTCGCGAAAGCCTCCGCCAGCAGTTCCTTGACTGCTCTGCAGAATTCAATTGTGAGTCGGTCATCTTGAGCAACCCACATCCAATAAATCATATTTGCTGCAGTCAAGACAATCTATGTGCTTTTTAAAAAAACATGCATGCCCATTATTTGTTTTAGGGCTGAGTTGTCTTGCCCCATCGGCCCAAATGTGGTGGACTACAACTCCCATCATCCCTGGTGCCTGGCAGCATATGGGGGACCCAAAGTTAAAGAACCCTTGTCTATATCAGTGCTTGCATTAATTGGGGGGGGGCAGGTGGCACTGGGAGCCCCAGCAGCCTTAGCTTTTGTGTGTATGTGTCCCACAAGCTCCTCAATTTGGATTTGTAGGTCCTGCCATTTGCCTAAAATTAGGGGTTGTCAAGTGATGGGAGTTATGGAATCTGCTGTTGCTGCTTAGAGATGCATCGTTTAGAGATTTTTCTGACCGAGCAGTCAATCTATATTATTTAGAATAATGTATAAAATAAGGGTCCAGCAAACCAACAACACCACAAACTGGCTTAGAAGTATAAAGCCAAATTTACTAGAATAATAACTAGACTATAGGCAGACTTGTAACCATTCAAGCAACAAACATACTAAGTTGCCATGTGCAAAACAAAGCCTGGAGATACTGTAAGTCTATCTCTATTCTAGTTATTATTCTAGTAAATTTGGCTTTATACTTAAAAACGCTAGAACATTAGCAGTGGCAAAGTTTTTATCAGTGGTTGCAAGAACCAATGATCCCTATCTTTTGAACAAAATGCTTGTTTAACCTGGAGATAGGCTGTATGAATTGTGTATTGCTTTGTGACAATTTGTTGGGTCTCTGGACCGTAATAAAGATTGATTTGATTATAAGCCAGTTTGTGGTGTTGTTGGTTTGTTGCATTATTATTACTGTCACCACATTTGATACTTCGTGTATATACTAAAATAAGGGTCCCCCACACTTTTGTGCCATAATTTCAGCAGCTGTCTTAAGTTCTCTGTTACCTTGTTGCTAAACATCCAGGGACCGATCACCAGCAGGGAGTGTGGCTCAAGTGAGCTTGGCCAGAGCTGGTAGCGAAGGGGTGGCCACCACACAATCCTTTATGCCACATGTGTCCATGCACACATGCCATGCTCCAATAGGAGGGATTTAGTAGATGGGTGAGCAGGGGAGGTTGCTGGGCTAATAAAGAAGCTCCAAGGGCCCTCCACCTGCTCTGTGCCATTCTCACCTCCCACATGTTGCATCTGTATAGGTCCGAGTCTGGGGATCTCTACACTTGTTCCCTTTAGTACATTGGGCTTCCAAATTCCAACCACCTGGTAGGGCAGTCCAGTCTTCCTCTCCCCACTTTATTGTCATTTTCCTCTCCTGCAGTCTCAACCAGAAAAAAATAAAATCTAATTGCACAATTTTGATAACTACAATTCCTCAGAGTAGAATTCCACAACCAGTACTTCTAGGACTATTTCAAATGACATAATCGATACCAGATTAGAACTGCAGGTCAATGAGATATTTATTGTTATTTTCCTCTCCTGACTTTACAACTGATATTCAATATTCCATGGTGATTGAGCTGCTTCTGCTTCTTTTTTGTTGGAGTTGTATTTATTTTAAGCATTTCCCCCCTGTACTTTTGCAACTCTTGGGGCTCCTACAAGTAGGCAGATACTCATGACTCAGTGAGGCCTGTTTTAGCTTTATTTCTGTCAATGCTCATCATCCGAGTTCACTATTAGGTGTGAGATATTTCCAGTCTCTGAATCAATAAGATCAATCAGCAGTCTCAACCAGAAAAAATAAAATCTTAATTGCACAATTTTGATAACCACAATTCCCCAAAGCAGAATTCCACAACCAGCACTTCTTAGACTATCTAGAATGGTATAATCTAACAGATTAGAACTGTAGGTCAATGAGATAAAAAAAATAAAAAATCTTCTGAATTTTGATTGGCCATGACTGGTTCCCAAGCACTAAACGTTTTATTGCATCTGTCCAGTGCAATTTAGGTGATAGCACGTCTGCCTGGAGAGGAGGGTCCCATGGTCAGCATCTGCTTGAGGTCACAATTTTCTTGTTTAAAGGCTGTTGCAAAAACGTGGCTGATCTAAGGGAGGGGAATCTATGCCTCTCTGAATGCAAATCCAGAAGGAAGTTATCTGCAAGCTCCGTTAAGAACATAAGAGGCCTGCTAGATAAGTCCAAAGGCCCATCTAGTCCAACATCCTGTTCTTACAGGGGCCAACCAGCTCCCCCACTGGGAAGCCCACAAGCACTCAGGGTCGTGGGTTTGAGCACCATGTTGGGAAAAAGATTGCAGGGGGTTGGACTAGATGACCCCCCCCCAGGGTCCCTTCCAACTCTGCAATTCTATAAGCAGGACCTGAGTGCACTCTTCCCACTTGCAATTCCCAACAACTGGCCTTCAGAGTCATACTGCCTCCAAGAGCAGAGGTGGAGCATAACACAGATTGTGTATTCGTAAACAGAATTCACACCAGTTGAATGAGATGTCTGAACATAATGTGACAATCCTTCAGGTGCCTTTTGCTTTCTCTCCAGAGATTTTGCCTGGGTGAGATGGAGAAATGAATTGTGATTGGTCTCTGCATTTTTACAACACAGTATTTGTGTTGTTGGTGTTACTCACTGATTTATTTTCTTCAGGCACAAGAAGTTTCGAAGAAGCTCTGTTTTATCTACTTACCTATATTACAGCCATAGCTCAGATCTCGTGGTTCCTATTTAGACGAAGCATCATCAGAAAAACCAAAAGGCTCTGCCATAGCTCTGAAAGTTTATTAACATGTTGCTGTTTATAAGAGCATATGGCATCCATGGGGAAAGCTGCCCAAAAGCTCCCATGGGGATTTTGACACCATATCCATCCTAGCACAGTCACAGAGCATCTGCTATGCATGCAGAAAGTCTCAGGTCCAGCCTCTGGCATCTCCAGACCCCTGCCTGGAACTCTGTGGAGAGCTGCTGCCAGTCAGTGTGGACAATACTGAGCTAGATGGACTAATGGTCTGGGTTCAGGGTGAGGCAGCTTCCTACATTTCTGTATGTATTGGATCTGGCTCCTACATTGGAGCCTCCCCCGACATGCTTACCTGTCAGCGAAAACAGCAGCAGGCTGCAATCGTGCTTTGACCAGCACCAGGTGGCACCCCTTGTGGGTCTGAGAGGCGCCATTTCAATTCCACAGGACGCCCCAAAGCAGTACTACATTGCAGGCTCCGAGATCTGAACACTGGAGACTCTGCAGTGATCATTATTAGGGACCCAGGGCAGGCAATATCAGAGGTGGGCCCTGCTAAGACCTCAGGGCCCTGGCAATGGCCCAAGGGCGCCACCTGCTGGTGCCAAGCCTGATGGGTATATATTGCCACATGGAGCACCTGCCACATCGTGGCATCTGCCTAGCCCCTGTTTAGTTGCTCGACTTGGAATTGAGCATGTCAAGTACATCGCGTCAGGCTCTTGTGTCAGGAGTGCAGTCCCTGAAGGTGCCAGAGGAGGATAAATGTCCTAATAGTCGAAACAAAATTAAAAAAATTCCTTCCAGTAGCACCTTAGAGACCAACTAAGTTTCAGATACCAAGAAGCATGCCCACGAAAGCTCATACCAATAACAAGCTTAGTTGGTCTGGAACGATTTTTTTCTCTTTTGTTTCGACTACGGCAGACCAACACAGCTACCTACCTGTAACTGTCCTAATAGTGCTGGGGGGGGGGGAACACCCACCCACCCACCCCTGGGACTGCCTGCTGAAATGGAAACCTTATGAAAATCTTCCCACCCGACACACAGGCTGCCCCTTCCAGGGGATAGAACGTCCAAAAAGTAAGGGGAAAGGGGGTGTTGAAAGGCACAGAGGTGGGACCACCACCCATTTTCCCAATAGATCAGGGATGAGCATTGAGCAACCTTTTTCTGTTTGAGGGCCGCCTTCCCTTGGGGCAATCCGTCAGGGGCCGCTGTGAGTGGGGCCAAAACTGGTAGTGGAGAAAGGAAAAGGTTAAAATGGGGCCACCCTATTTTCTTTCTTTCTGCCACCTCCCTCCCTTCTCTTCCCACCAGTGGAAGGACGGTCCTCTCTTGCCAGGAGTCTTCATTGATCGCTTGCAAAGGCCCAAGGGCCATATAAAATCAGGCTGAGGGCCACCCTGCAAGAGATGCATTTAGTCAAATCATGGGGTCCAGGAGAGCATGCCGACACCAACTATACAGAAAGCATTTTTTGTGGAGGGTGGAGCAGGGGAAACCAAGTAAAAAGTACCAGTATTTAGCAATCGGCAAAATGGGTGTCTTGGATGTCCCGAAGATCAAGTCCTGCTACCTCCCCAGGGCTAAGGCAAGTGATGTTGTTGTAAGTATATACAGGAGCATCTCCTTCTGTGATGGACTGCGTGTACCGCAAGACAACACTGGGGTGCTGCAGGGCAAAGTTTCTAAGTCCTTTCAGCGAGCAGTTGCATTGCCACTTGTTCCCTTCCAGCCACAGTTGGACGAGCGAAGGGCTCAGCCAATCCACTGAGAAGGTTCTGAGTGAATTGTTCCCGATGTTCAGATATCCCAGCCTGGGGAAGGAGCGGAAGATGTCACTCTCCAGGGCCTGTAAACAGTTGCTGGAGAGGTCAAGCCAGGAGAGGCGCAGAAGTGGAGTGAAGGCTTCAGGAGAGATGTCTAGCAGTTGGTTGGAGGACAGGAGGAGGTATTCTAAGTTCCGGAGGCCTGCAAACTGGTTTGGGGAGAGGCTGCTCAGCTGGTTGTGCCTGAGGTCCAGATCAAGGAGCTCGTGCAAATCGCTCAGGCTGTGGTCCTCCATTTCTGAGATGGCATTGTGTCTCAGGAAGAGCCTCCGGAGGCTGGAAAGGTCGGAGAACATCTGTGGCCTTATCCTGCTGAGGCAGCTGTTTTCCAAGTGGAGGCTGTTCAGCTGGCTGAGTCCCCTGAAGGTAAAATCTGGGAGGGTCTTAAGGCAGTTCCCAGAGAGGTTCATCACTGCCATGTTGGAAAGACCAAGGAAAGCCCCAGCCCTGATCTCTTGGATATGGTTGTTGTTGAGTGTGAGAACCTCCAGTTGACTCAGCTTGTCGAAGGCCCTTTCCGGCAGGCTTCTGAGCTTGTTGTTCCCCAGCTGCAGCTCCTCCAAGTACTGGAGGTCTTTGAAGGTCCTTGGCCTCAGACTGGCGATGGAATTGTTGGAGAGGCGCAACACATGCAGGCTTGAAAGGCCCGCAAACGTGTCTTCAAAAAGCATGGTGAGGCGGTTGTGGGACAAGTCCAACCATCGCAGAGACTTCATACCCATGAAAGCCCGTGGGGCGATGGCGTTGATTTGGTTCTGGCTGAGGTAAAGCTTCTGCAGCTTCTGCAGCTTTGTGAAGATGTTGCCCTTGATGCCCTTCAGGGAATTCCCACTCAGGTCCAGCTCTTTCAACTCACTGAGGCTGTAGAAGAGCTGGTGTTGGAGATAGTGGAGCTTGTTCCCAGCCAGGATCAGTTCTCGCAAGTTGGGTAGATCGTGAAACACTTTGTCCGGCAGGACCACCAGGGAGTTCCATCCAAGGTTCAAGTACCAGAGATTGGAGAGCCCGGCAAACACACCTTCCTCAATCTTGCTAAACTGGTTGTTGTTGAGATGTAGGGAAACCAGGTTCTGCAGATGGAGGAAGATGTTGGGCGCCAGCGACTTCAGCCGGTTGTGTTGGAGGAGCAAGGAGTAGAGTTCCTCCAAGCCATGGAAGGCGTGCTGTTCGATGCTTGACAGGTGGCTGCCCTGAAGGTTGAGAAATTCCAGGCTGGAGAGGTTCCTGAAAGCAAGAGCTGGCAAAGAAGTGAAATTGTTTCCCTCCAGCCACAACATCCTCACGGCCCTGGGCACGTCTTCGGGAAGGCTGGTGAGGTTTCGCAAGCTGCAGTAGACACTCAGCTCATCATTGCGTTCATCGTAACTGCAACCACACAGGCTGGGACACTTCTGCTTTTCGGGGCTGGCCTGTTCGTTGGTGGCCCCCGCTTCGAGGGGCTGAGACCTCGCTGCCAAGAGCCAAATGAGAGTCAACGCCAACACTGATCCTGTGGGACAGATAGTGACAGAAGCTCTCAAACCAGGGAAAAAACAAGCTGTGCTGGTGTAATACCCCAAAAAATCCTAGGACAGCCCTGGGTGTGGCTTCTTTCCCTCCAGCAACATCCTTTGATTCTCATTTCAGCCATCAGGTGATTTGATTTCCCCAGGTGTAGATCTTCACTCACCCCTTCTTCTCTGGTGGGGAGTGGCATGTTGTGTGGTTTGCCTCAGGTGCCAAAATGCCTTGGGCCAACCTGGTGCCTCTGAATGCCAGCTGCTGGGAATCTAAAGTGGGGAGACTGCTGCCACCCTCAGGTCTGCTTGGAGGCTTCCCTTAGGAATCTGGTTGGCAACCATGAGAACAGGATACTGGACTAGATGGGCCTTGGGTCAGATCCAGAAGAGATTTTCTTACATTCTTGTGGGCATATCACAATATCTGAATACAGGTAATTCAGAGCCAGAGGCCTATGTGGTTCACCTCAGAGAGCTCCTTCGATCCTTAGGTCATCAGCTGCAATTTCTCTCTGTATTAGGATGACCAGTCGTAAGAAAAGAAGAGCCCTTCCGGATCAGAACTAAGGCCCACCTAGACCAGCATCCATCTTGTCTAGGGGTCAACGAAACCCCTATCGGAAGCCCAAAAGCAGAACCTGAGCACAAAATCTCTCTCCTTCCTGCTCTCGCTTGCTCTCTTTCTGATTTCCAGCAACTAGCACTCAGAGACATACTTCCTCCAATAGTAGCCAGTGACAGCCATCTCCTCCATAAATTTGTCTAGACTTCTTTTAAAGCCATCCAATTTGCTGGCCATCCCTGCATCCTGTAGGAGCAAATTTCACAGTCTGTGTGCTGTGCAAAGAAGGACTTTGTCTGTCTGAACCTCCCAACCGTTCAACTCCGCTGAACGTTCCCGAATTCTAGCATTACGAGAGAGGCAGAAAAACTTTTCTCTCTCCATTTTCTCCACATACCTTTCTCATACACCTTTGTACACCTTTCTCATACCGTTCCTTACTTTGTCTGCCAAACTAAAAAGTCCCAGATTGTTACAGACGCCCCTTAAGCCCCTTGATCGTTTTGATTCTCTTGCTCATCACAACAGCCCACCTGCTCTTCCAAGTTGGAGAGGAGGAGGCAGGGAGGCTGACTTGCACTCATTCCAGAGACCTGCCTTGCACAGCTCCGAAGAAACACACAGAAAGGAATTGTTGGAAAACACAACATTCTCCCCTTACCTTTGTTCATCCTCATGCTTGCTGGTGAACGTCTGGGGAGGCAAAGGTCCGCCCAGCCACCTCAGGCAAGTTCTGCTCTTTGCATTTCCCCGCCTGCTGCTAATGTAGCAATACAGCAGCAACCGCCTTGACGCTTGTCCAGCAGTCTACGGACAGGCTGCTTTTAACCAGTCCATCACCGGTTTAGGAATACCATTAGGTTTGCATTGGTGACACAGCCTGGATTTTAGCTCTTGCTGCGACACTAAAACAGGAAAGGGCTATTGCCCTCACGCTCTGATTGTAGGATTCCCAGAAGCATGTGACTGGCCACTAGATGGGCCTTTGGCTCTCCTTGATGGCCAGCTCTTGCACAGAGGAATTACCCTGATGACCCAGTCTATAGGGAGGATAGAAGGAGGTGTCACACTATGGGACCATCTAACACTATGTTATCTAATCTGACTGGCTGTAGCTTTCCAAGACAGAGGCCTTCCTTCCTGCCCCAAATTCTGCCACCTCCTAGTTTTTCCTTGGAGATGCTTGGGTTTGAACATGGGACCTTCTGCAAACAAAGCACTGGGCTATGGCCCTTTCATGAAGGGAGCCTGTCTGTTTTGCTTATGGTTGGAGCTAGATCTGTGAAGAAGCTAGAGTTTCCCAAACTGGAGGCTAACCATTGCTTCTTTGGCCGAGAATTCAAGGTGTCAGCTGAGACCTCCAGCACGAAGCTGCAAACTTACGGCAAAGGTGGGGGAACCTTTTCACCCCAAGAGCCACGCTCCTTTTTGAGCAGCCTTCCAGGCTGAAACTTGTTTCTCTACAACATCCTGGAGCCATGCTACACCAGGAGCAGGAGTATTGCAGAAAGCTGGAATAGTGGGCAGCTCCCAGATTCAGCCATTTGACTCAAGTCCCTTTGCCCATCCCAGGGCAGGTGTCACTGCCACCTGGGACCTAGAAGCTACCCAAGAATGCTGTCTGCTGATAGGGAGACCTGTGCTCTGCAAAGAGTGTTGGGAACTGTAGCTTAGCTTCCCATTCGGAAGCTGCAAGTCCCAGGGTGAAGAGAGGAGGACTACAGAAACACCCTAGTGTAGAATCTTGCACCTATTCAAAATGGCATGGGGGGGAGGGGACTTCCTCTTTATTACAAGCCATAACCCCACTTGTCCTTGATGGAAGTCCAACAGCAGGGATCATTCAATGGGCAATTTAAGGGTTATTTCTGTTAATGTTAAATCATGCCAACCAAGGATGTATGTGGAGGTTTTGCTTGGCAACCAGGCAGAGAGCGGCTTGATCTTCACTGTGGTAGCATGAGTTCTGATTAGCTGCATAGTTCTGAGGAAGTTTTTCCTCTGTATGTTTCTGTTGCATGCCTTCCAGCTATGTGCAAAGCTGAGCTAAGAAACACTCTCTGTTCGTTTCTCATCAAATTATACACTGTTTTCATTCAGTTTGCTCAGTAAAGAGTTGTCAAGATTTGTTTTTTCCCCCTCTGGACTCCATCTACACTATTGAAGAGCCTTTGCTAACGGTCCTTTTCAGTGTGCTGTAGTGGTCAGTGTGGCTCCCAGAAGGTTTCCCCTGAGTGAATGTGGCCCTTGGGCTGAAAAATGTTTCCCCTCCCCTGGTTGAAGCATTTGCAGGGCTGGGGCAAAACTATTTGTTGATAATGAGCAGTGCCTGGCAAAGAAGAGCAAGGCCCAGTCCAGGATATAGAATCACAGTGTTCTCTATTTGCTTGGATAAAGCTCTTTAAACATTGTCCGATTGGAGAAAAATGCTTGAACACATTTGGGAAAGAATGGAGCCTGAAGAGAAAAGGCAGGTGGGTATGCGGGGAACACCCTTGTCCTGAGCGCTGGGCTTTTCAACCCTTCACACACACACATACACACACACAAACACACAGCCTATATTTCTTCTCTATATAATTTAGATTCTCTCCAATGCACACACACACACATGGACACACAGACACAGAACGCTCTATTTTAGCATTCTGTTCTTGGAAATTATAGATCAAAAAGGAGAAATGGGAAAGGCACACAATCGGACAGGCGCTAAGTAAATATTGACACAAGTCGTAATCAGCCAAAGCTCTAAAAAAAGACCTGACTCAGCAGAGACCTTCGAGCCAAGAAAAAACAGAAGCTGGAATTTCGTTAGGAATGACAAAAAAGAAAACCATGGGTGCTCATACTAAGAACACCCACATACATGTATGTTGGAAAGTGTTTTTCAAATGGGACAAATGCCTGGATCCTTTGTAGCAGAGGCCAGGCATCCTATTCACTGCAAGGGCTGCATGGCTATGGTGGTCAGAGCCAGAACAAAAAGTGGGCAGAAAATGGATCCGATTCTACTTTTCGTACAGTAGGCTACAATCCAGTCACAGACCTTTTTAAGCTGCTTTGACAGCCTTTCTAGCTAAAATACAGGGTAGAAACGCTATACATAATATTATCAGCCCCATCTCTTTCAAGCAGCCTTTTAAACTCCCATCATCCCTGACCATTTGTCCTGCCAGCTAGGGATGCTGGGAGTTGTAGTCCAACAGCTTGCGACCTGAGTTTGAAAAGCACTGCTGTAGATGTAGCAACTAAGAAGCTGAATTGACCTGCTGAGGATCAGGAGACCCACTGCACCTGAGGTTGTTGGATGGGAGCACCCAGGAGAACCTCGCAGACCACCAGAACCTGGACTCTCGCAGGCACCTTCCCCTGAGCCTGAGGAATGAGGTACATCACAGGTCCAACAGCACAGTGAGCACACCAGGCAAGAGGCTGCAGAACAGAGGAGGAGTACCTGGCCACAGGGTTCAGCCCTTTAAGGCTCCAAAGTTCTCTACAAGCAGGTGAGGGTGAAGAGGCCCCAGTCTTGCTCACCTGGAGCTATCCGAGGTCCTGCAACATCTGACCATTGTTACCTCTTTCTCTCACCCAGTGTCAGACCAGAGCATGATATTGGCCTCATTTGGACTATAGATTTAAAGCAGTATCATACCACTGTAAACAGTCATGGCTCCCCCCAAAGCATCCTGGGAATGCACTCCATAATTGTAGCAGTGGAAGCCTTTGTGGAAAAGGCCCATTCTCTCATTTCTACTCCCTCAAATGTGACACACAAGTTCATCTGCATCCCAAAAGAACACCTGAATTAAGGCAGGAATGAGAGTGTTAAGAAAGAACAGTTTTGCTACCTTTCCCAGATGAAAGAACACAGGAATTGACTGAATCTGTTGCAAGGCGGAGCAGGGTTCTGTTTGTTGTTTTACTGGGTAGCCAAAATTTCCTGACAGCACATTTTAATGATGCGCATTTCTGGGAAACAGACTTCCAGCAGTTTTCAACCCAACACAGCTTTTTGGCACTGAAAGCTTCAGCAGCCATCATTGGTCAAAGCTCTCTCTGTTTACTCTTGAGAAATTTCAACCATCCTGATCAGGCAACCCCCTCATAATCACTGCCTGGAAGAATGCTTTTAAATGTAATTGCTTTTAGAATGTTTAAAATCTGCAACCGCTTATAGATTCTTTTAAAATTGTTATTGTTTTTAGAATGTTTTTCTCTCTGTTTGTTTTTAATCATTGTACCTGTTTGTTGCCCTGAGGAGGAAATGCAATATATAAATTCAAAAAATTAAATGTATTTCTTTATTGCCATCTAAGCAGCTCAAGACCTCCATACACACTGCCCGAGCTTGTGTCCCAGAGAGGTAACTTCAGCAAAAACAAGGCAGGAGACAGCAGTTACAAGTTATAAGCTCAACTTGATTGGCGTAAGGTATGGGCGCTCATCTGCAGCAGCTCAGCTGGATGCCTTTGTCTGCCCCAGCTGCAACAAGACATGTCTCTCCTACATCGGTCTCTACGACCACAGCAGGCGCTGCAACCTGCCAACAGTTTGACTTCTCCATTGTCTCCTGAGACAGACGGATGCCAAGCAAAGGATTGCATAGATACCCCAACATTTCCTCCAAGGAGCTCAAGGCGGCGTGCTGGTTCTCTTCCTCCTTAATTTATCCTCACAAGAACCCTGCGAAGTAGGCTAGGCTGAGAGACAGTGACTGGCCCAAGATCACCCATTGAGCTTCATGGCAGACTGGGGATCTGAGCTCTGGTTTCCCAAGTCCTAGTCCAACACGCTAACCACTACACCACACTGGTTTTTGCCCTCAAAAGCAGCCTCAGAATAAGGATAAAATAAGTCTGGGAGGCTTTAAATGAAAAAAGCCATTGGGGTTTAGAGAAGGTAGGAGTGTATGTGTGAAGTAATGGACAAAGCAGCTGCAATGTGACAGCAAGACAGAGAGAGAGAGAGCTGTGAGCTAAAGGATGGAAGCATCCTTGGATGTAGTGCCCATTGGGATTGGTAGGGCAAAAGGTAGAGAGACCAATGGGTGGAGCCAGAGCCAATGACAGGCAGAGCCTCCCCTGATTACTTGTAAGTAAGAAGGCAGGGAAGTGGGGGCTGCCTAAATTTTGGTGGGGCAGCACCTCATTTGCCTTAATGGACTCCTGTTATTTTTATTATATTTATTTTATATCCCAACTTTCTCCCAGAACTGGGACTCCAGGAAACTCACAAAAATTAAAATGAGCATGAATAAAACACAGAAAGCTTTTTTTTAAAAAAGGATAATAGCTAAAGAGTAATTAAACCATAATAAAATTAAAGCAATAGGGGGAAAAACAGATATTAAAAACAGTGCAGCACTATTTGAAGCCCTTTCCAGTTCCCAAAAGCCTGCAGGTATACAATAGTCTTCACTTGTCGGTGGAAGGACAAAGAGGAAGAAGCCAGTCTAGCCTCTCTAGGAAGGGAATTCCAAAGTCTGGGAGAAACTACTGCGAAGACCTTTTCAGCTAGCCTCAGCTGGGTGTTGTGTGCCTCTCCCAGGGAAGATCTGATGTGAAGCAAGGGGTCTAACGCCTGCTTATGTCGCTTGCCTTCAGTTCTTCTCCACTTGTACATTTTCTAATACGTATTTGTTTTGTTTACAAAACACACAAGCCTCCAGTGATCTCTCCTCAAAAGCCAAGGCAAACCCAGGTACTTCCACCCCTAGAACTTCACACTGATTGGGGAAGTGAGGAATGCATAGCGTTTTAGACATTTTGGGGTATCGCCGTCCATAAGGCAACTTGCAGTTAGTTTCTTCTAAGAAATTGTTTGTATGAACAGAATGTGTTGCACTCCAATCAGATTAGATAATGATTGTCCAATGCAAAATTTACCTTGGCAAGAGGAGACGCCAACTTTTGGCGAGAACAGGCGTCCTTGTGACTACCTGAACTTTCTGGCCAGCGTTGGGCCGGGGATGCAAATGCCAACTCCACAAACAAACATAGGCACAAGGTAGAGGAAGGTGGCGCCTTGTCACCCTATCAGTGGAAGCGGGGCGCTGCATCCCGTTTCGCCACTTCAGGCGAGAGGGGTGAGATCTCACAAGCTCCTCAAAATGCCACGTGGTTTTGGCAACATCTCGTGAAATCAATGGTAGAGGCAGGCAGAGTGCCCTCAGGAACACCACCTCAGGGGCTTCCACATTTGAGGTTGTGGCCTCACCCTGCGCTGGCCCTGGGTGAGAGACAAGAAACATTTTGTTGCCGGATCTGCTACTGTGTCTGCACACATGGACCACATAGGGGTGGGGGAGGGGAGAGAAATTGAATTCAGTTCACATTTAAAGGCAAACCTTCCTAAGTGTCATGAACTGGCAGGACAATGGGGAGGAGGAAGATGAGGAAGAGGATCCCAGCTTGGACACACTGTGGCAAGCTGGGGGTGGGGAAGGAGAGGTTGGTGTAATAATAATAATAATTTTTATTTATATCCCGCCCTCCCCAGCCAAGGCCAGGCTCAGGGCGGCCAACAAGCAATAATAAAAACAAGTTGAATGAATACAACTTAAAAACAAGATTAAAATACAACATTGAAACATTGAAACATTAAAATGCAGCCTCATCACAGGAAGAGAAAGGAAAAAAGAAAAAAGAGGGGGAGGGAATCAAATTGGCTCCAAGCCAAAGGCCAGGCGGAACAACTCTGTCTTACAGGCCCTGCGAAAAGAAATCAGATCCTGCAGGGCCCTGGTCTCATGAGGCAGAGCGTTCCACCAGGCCGGAGCCAGTGTTGAAAAAGCCCTGGCTCTGGTTGAGGCTAATCTAACTTCCTTAGGGCCCGGGACCACTAGGGTGTTGCTATTTATGGACCTTGAGGCTCTCCGTGGGGCATACCGGGAAAGGCGGTCCCATAGGTACGAGGGTCCTAGGCTGTGAAGGGCTTTAAAGGTCAAAACCCACACCTTAAATCTGACCCTGTACTCCACTGGGAGCCAGCTGGAAAAACACATGGGAATATGCTCCCATGGCAGAGACCCCGTGAGGAGCCTCGCTGCAGTACTCATAGGGTGATGGAGGATGACGAGGGGCTGGGGATCAGTGCACAGGAACCAGAGCAGCAGGACCTATCACCAGAGCCGGAGGTGTTATGTACTGAAGTTCTCACCCTGGGCCAGCAGGGGGATACTGTAGATAGTTCAGGTCCACATATGCAAATAAGGGATCGAAAGTGACGTTCAGTGATTGGATAGTTACAGAAAATGGTTACTGTTATGTTCTAGTGGAGCTCTATATAAGCAGGCTGGCTGAACCCTTCAGTTCAGTTCTGTTCTGGCCTGTGAATAAACAAGAGCTCTTTGAAGGAAACCCTTGGTTGCTTGCCCAACTGAATCACTGGCCTACCAGGAATCTTGGAAGAGGAAATGAAAAGTTAAAACTGGATACAATTTTAAAGAAAAGTACATTTATGCACTTGTTCCTCAGTCCTGCCTGTTAACATGATCCTGGATCCTCTGTCCTCTGCAATGACAGCAGCTCCCTTGAATCTCTGTAGGGAGGGAGGGAGAGAAAATATCCACATCATCCAATGCTCCCCTCCACCATTTTTTTAAAAAATAGTTCATTCCTTCATTGAATTCATATCCTGTTCTGCCCTCTAGGCCCAGAATGGCTCAAAGCAGCCAGACCAGTCTTGACCTTGACCTGTGTTCATTTAAAACTCATTTTCCTCCCCACAACAAAGAATCCTGGGAACTGTAGTTTTTTCAAAGATGCTGAGAATTGCATCTAATTGGGATTAAACTACAATTCCCATTATTCTTTGGGGGGGTGCTTTAAATGTATGGTACACAGCCTTGGTTTGTACAACATGGTTGGCCAAACTATGCAAATGTTCAAATTGCCAGAGAGGAGTCTGCAGCCTCTTTGGTCACTCTGCTGCTATACTGTGCTGAGTGAAGAACTATGATTTTCAGGTGTAAGGATAAATGTGAGTATACCTTTAAGGGCACCTCCTATATCTAGTTTAGGAGGTTAAGCAGCAGGGCTGGAAGCTGAGGGAGAAAGTCACTGAAGGAGAGAAGACCTGTTCTACATAGTTCTAATAAACTATTTCATGTTCAATTCCTCTGGCAGAGAACATTTCCAGAACCAAAGATGTGGCAAGGTTGAAGGACATGAGCACAGTTGACAGGGATGAGGAACCTGTGGCCTTCTGGGTGATGTTGAGACTCCATCAGCCCTAGCTAGCATGGCCAGAAATCAGGGATGGTGGTAGCTGGAGTCCAGTGGCCTCTAGAGGACCACAGGTTCCCCAGCCCAGACCTATGATATGCTGTTTTACAAGGCAGCTCTTGGTTGAGAGTGCCCCCGGTGGAGCTCCTTAGGCTTACCTGGAACTGGTGGTGTGGCAGCCCTTGTACTCCAAGGATGTCTGGGAGCTGCCATTTTAATTCCCCACAATGCCCTGGAGCAGCCAACATTGGAGCATTTGCAGGGAATTAAAATGGAGGCTTGTAGATTCAGCAGCCTGACAAGGAAGGCCTGGCATAAGCGCTCGTACTGGTGGAAGGCTGGATTAACCAGCCTTCCACCAGTTTGAATTAGATACGTATGGGGGCACCAAAACCTTTTAAGTGCTTAGGGCCTTAAATGTCTTAATTCAGCCCTGACTGGTGGGCCCTGCCCAGCAACTGCCCATGGATGCCAGGAGCTAGCGCTGGGCCAGCTGATTTTACCTGAGCCCCTGCTCCCTCTTGGAGACGTTCCTTCCACTTCGGAATAGGGAGGGGGGAGGTCTGGTGGGCCAGGGTAAGGGGGAGGCCACAGTGGCAGCATGCTGAGAGAACCTGTGGAGAGAAGGACAGGCACCTACTGAAAACTGGGATCAGGAACACAAAGCATATGAATTAAAGGAGGAAAGAGCTGCCGCTCTGTGAGGGGGACAGGGGTCTCCCGGCAACTCTCAGCGCCCTGAACAAACTACCATTGCCAGCCCTGGTTAAACAGCAGCAGCAGCAGTAGCACAGCACTGGATTTGATAACAGAGTCGGCTGAGAGCCCATCTGCCTTTCAGCTGCACATTAAGAGGCCGGGAGTCTGAGCTTCCTTAGTAGGCCAACTTGCACACACTATCCAAAGGAGACCATTGGTGCACTTACGGGCTGCCCGGGGTGCAGAGGGGTAGGCATAGGTATAGATGGAAGCAGTGGGGTATTCTTGGAGGTTCGTCCCTTCTCTCAGTATGTCTGTTAGATTAACAAAAAGGCGGGAGAGAGAAAAGCACGTCTGATATAGATATAGATATATAGATTCACAAGCACACACGCAACACTTGTATGCATTTTGTATGCATCTTTGTTTCATTTGAAAAATTGATAAACTCCTTGCTAAACAATTCCCCAAGCAGTGTACAAGAAGTCCAATTCTATATAAATCATGACTAAAATACACAGAAACAAACACACAAAGAACCATGATTTAAAAAGCAAGGATAAAATCAATTTAAAAAAAAATCAAAGCAGATATAACAAATAATAGTTTCTCACATTTGCGTGGCTGGATTTTGGACTATTTTACAAAGCTGAGAGTCACATCTATTGCTCCACCCACTTTCCCCCTCTTGCCCCACCCACCACTGGAATGTAGCACCTGGAGTAACCAATGAAAGAAAGCTCGGGCTGCAAAAGGTTCCGCACCTCTGTTGCAATGGACCCAATTCCCAATTAAAGGCACATCCTGACATAAAACTGTCCTGCCTTTTGGCCAAATGCTCTCTCCAGTTGGTGGCCCCTGCCTTTTAAATGGGACAGAGAGGAAGGAGTGGGCCTTTGATATCCAACAAAGGAAGGGCCTTTCAATCTAGTTCCTCACCTGCATCAATCAGACCCTTTATCGTGTTTAGGCAATCAGACGCTCCGTACTGGAAGGTAAATTTGAAGACAAGGACCCCTTGGGTGGATGCTAGGGAGAAAAGGCTACAGTAAGACATTGGGCTCATGTTGTAAAGGTAAAAGGTAAATGACCCCTGGATGGTTAAGTCCAGTCAAAGGCGACTATGGGGTTGTGGTGCTTATCTCTCTTTCAGGCCGAGGGAGCCGGCGTCTGTCCACTGACAGCTTTTCTGGGTCATGTGGCCAGCATGACTAAACCACTTCTGGTGCAATGCAACACCGTGACGGAAAGCAGAGAAAACGCATATGCCGTTTACCTTCCTGCCGCAGCAGTACCTATTTATCTACTTGCACTGGCGTGCTTTTGAACTGCTAGGTTGGCAGGAGCTGGGACACAGCAAAGGGAGCTCACCCCATTGCAGAGATTCGAACTGCCAACCTTCTGATCGGCAAGACCAAGAGGCTCAGTGGTTTAGACCACAGTGCCACCTGTGTTGTAATCTGCGCCAACATACATTTTTTCTCCCAAAGTGGTAAAAAGCTATGATTCTACCTTTGCAAAGACAATAAGGCCTGCAATGAATGATGTTGAAGAATTCTGAGCTAAATAGATCAATGGTCTGATTCAGTATATGGCAGCTTTCTCCGTTCCTATAATAACCCATCAAAGGGAGTTCTCTCTCATTTTGAGAACTATCACACACAGCAGCCAATAGACTCAAGGTGGTGATACATACTCAGGGTTCCTTTGATATGCTGGGGCTTGGAGCCCGGCTCGTCCTCTAGGACACAATCTCCTAGGAGCTGTAGCGGGAAACGAATGATGGTGGATCCCTTATCTTTGTGCTGGAAGATCATCTAGGGAAGCAATCAAGAAGCCATTCAAAAAGCAGTGAGGAGTGTTACAAGGAACTAAAGGTGGCACAGCGCAAAAAATGCCCCTTCTCCATTTGTGTAAGGAGAATATGGGCAGGGATATATTGTGTGCACACTTATCTTGATGCTTACAGGTGCTTTGGGATGTGTGCATTAGTGTGAGGGTGTTTATGTGATAGGCCTCCATGGCCAAAGAACAATAAACTATTCATTCAGTCATCCATAATTAAAATGTTCTGTGCTTCAATGACACCCAAAACCAGCAGCCTGAGGTGGGTGCCTCACGCTGTGGTCTGGGACTCCCAAGCTCAAGGCGATGTCAGAGGTTCACCTACCAACGGCAAGGGAGGTGCTATGAGCTCTCTTGTTATATTATGGCCAGCCTGCCTCAAGCCCTCTTACTTTGTACTGGGTGAGGTACAACATTCCCTTTTTGGTGCCTTTCAGCTCTTCTGGAAAATCCGACCGCCCTTCTAGCAATAACGACACCTCACTGTAGTGAGCAAGGACCCTAAAACAAAAGCAGTTGGTTGGTGAATGTATCAGATTCCCAAATAAAACACGGTTCACAAGATTCGCAGCTGTGATAACAGCTGCGAATTGGGTTCCTCTCCTTTAGGGTTGCTGCTAGATCACTCCCATCAGCCTCAGCCAGCATGGCCCACGTTCATGGATGATGGGCGTGGCAGTCCGTTCCCTTCCATAAGGAGCATCTTTTGACAGAATGTATCATCTTTCCCATTATATCCAAACCCCATATGTCAGAGCTGCTTCCAGATCCTAGCTCACAGAGGATCACGCTAGCCAGCGATCATTAAACAAAAGTCTTTATTGAGTTACAGTTTCCATTCTCAAGCTGCTGCGTGCAACTCTACGTCTCATGGTTAGATCGGCGAAGCTCCATCTGAGTCTCCGCCCCCTGTACACCAGTTTAAGATTCTAGCCTTACTCCACCTCTTCCGTCTCTCCTTTCTCCTCTGGGTCCTGCTACCCCCCGGGGTCCCTTCCTTCCTGGATTCTTCTGACGCTGACGTTGACCCCCCTGACTCCTCCCCGTCTTTTCGGCGGGCTTTGGGACCTGGCTCCCTATCCGGGCTGCCAACTGCACCGCCCTCCTGTACATTTGAACTTGGCGCGCGCGCCCAGCCTTCAACCTTCCTCTCGACCGTTTCCTCGCTCCCCGATGGAGGCGTGGCCAATCCTGACTCATGTCCTCCCACTGGCAGTGCGCCGCCTGATCCCGATGCCTGGGACTCCTCCCCCCTACTGCACTCTGGTGTGGACGCTGGTCCTGATTTCCAACTGCTTCTCTCTGAGTCCCCTCTGGCCCCTTCTTCCTGGGGTGTCCCCCTCGGCACCCCCCTTGCTCTGACCATGGGAGCCCCTTTCTGTGAATCTTCCGATTCGCTGGAAAGACTCAGAGACCTCGGACCGCTGTCATCGCTAACATTACCTTCGGACTCCTCCCCCTCACTCTCTATTTCCTCCCTTTCCTGTGCCTCTGCTCCTGAACCCCTGACACCATATTTTAATTACCTTCAACTTTTGAAGTTTGAGCAAGACACATCTTTTAGCTGCCACCAATCAATATTGAATGACACCTTGATTTTCCATCTCCCCTTCCTGCCTCACTCCATCCCCAAGGTTATCTATTTACCTTTCCTCAGAACTGTTGGCTGACCTGGAGAACTGATACCTAGTCACCTCCATCGCGAAAAGCAACTCCTCTGTCTCAAGGACACCCACGCTCCCTTTAGCTCAGGAGCACTGGAGACAAAGAGAAATGCCTGGACCATGTAAGCATCTCTGTGATGTCAACAGGTGAGGTAACAGCATAGGCTTTGACTTGAAATTGGGATTAGTGGAAACCCCTTATTTATTTTTAGAGAGCTGCTCCCATGAGGCCAGGTTTATTCCCATTTTCTTCTGTCTCCCTAAATTCCACCAGAATCTGATGAATTTAAACAAGCAACCCATGAGAGCCTTGGACTGAAAGTTAAATCCTGCCAGGAGTTGAATATCTGGGGAGTAGTTTTCTAGACTCCTTTTTCCCAGTCATGTGATGCTAGTTGCATCTATTCCCATTCTCTCCATTTCATAATAATATAAGTCTGCTGCCAGTGGCCCATGTAGTTAGCATCCTGTTCTCACAGAGGCCAACCAGATGAGCCCACAAGCAAGACCTGAGCACAAGAGCTCTCTCTCCCTGTTTGAGCCCCAGCAACTGGCATTCAGAGGCATCATGCATCTGACCGTGAAAGTTGAACATTTCTATCCCAGCTAGTAGTCATTGATAGCCTCATCCTCCATGAATTTGATCCTCTCTTAAAGATATCCAAGTTGGCCATTACTGCCTCCTGTGGGAGCAAATTCTATTGTTTAACTATGCAGTAAGAAGTATTTTGTCTCTTCCAACATTCAGCTTCAAATGTTTCGAGGGAGGGGAAAAAGTTTATCCACTTAGTCTACACCATGTATCCTTTTATACACCTTTATCATGTCTCCTTTTACTCGCGTTTCCTCTAAACTGAAAAGCCTCACGGTCATCTGGTCATCTTTCCTCATAGGGCAGTTTCTCAATCCTCTTGCTCCTCTTTGATTGCTCTTTCGTAGGACTTGGATCCCACCACCTTCCAACTCATGGCTTGTGCAGCCAACATGTCTGCCTTGTTGGTGGGACTCGACATCTGCCTGAGCCTGCGTAGGATTGGGGCACCATGTTTTAAGGGATGGGTCTTGCCAAGCAAGTTCCACAGATGACAACCACATATATTAACTTGTTTATTTTGACACACAAATTGCAAAATTGCCGAGATAAACATCTTCTCCTTAGCTACAATATTGCCACTATGTACAAAATTTATGCTTGAAGGTACTACACATATAAAAATACAGTATGCAATACGTATATACAGTACAATGTGCAAAACATGGCAAAAAAAAATCAACATATGGAATTGATTTTAGGGGTGCAAACAGCAAATACAAAGGCATCTTGGTTTCTTTTACAAAGGCAACACACCACAGGATGCTCTGCTTGCCATAATATGTTTATTTTTCCCTTTAATCTAGTAATTAAAATGAAGAGGCATGTACAAATTGGTATCCGTTTTCTCTTTTTTCCCATAAAGTGAGATGCTAAGACGTAATTGTTTCTATGAAAAGAAGAGAGACACCTATCATGCCAAGCACGATTTCTACTGCAAGCAATACAATGAGATAAAGAAAGAGACGTGCCACTCCTTACGTGGGGATTTGCACTTATTAGCTCAGTTTCACAACCAACTAAAGGAATCTGTATTGCTAGACACCAAAACAAAAGCAACTTCAAAAATATATACATCTTCGATTTAAAACAAAAAATGTCCATGGAAAAAACTTGAGGTGGGGGCATGATGGAGAACTTGCAATCCCCCCCCCCAATAATTAAAGGGTGTGCTCCTTGGCAGTAGAAGTAGCAATACTTTGGTTCTTCCCATTGTCACTTGTTTAAGGCTCTGGGTCTTTTTAAATTGCATCATGTGCAAAACTTAAAATGTAAAAATGCTGGTTTCCTAGTTTCATTAGAAAAACATACATGTCACCATTACAGGTCACTGCACTTTCATTGTTGAATCCCTCCTTGTAATTATCATGGTATTTGCCAGATGTTTAGCCAAAATTTACACATTAGTTCATACACATTCTGCACTGTGCTGCAGGCAACACCAGAGCAGAATGCCTTTCGAACATCAAGATGCAGTTAAATAAGATATCTGCTGAGATTTGTCGCAACTTTATCCCATTGAATACACTGCAAAATGTGTTGCAGCATTGAGTAAGCTTGTTAAGCCTCTCTGAGCTGAAAAAATGGATTTCCCCTCAACTGGAATATACAGGCTGAAATCATAGTTTACACCATCTTTGTAATTTCTTAGTTCAGTGTACTTGTTTGAAAGGAACATGGGGTAGGTTGGGATGGAACTGGCAATGATGATTTCTCATCAATATGACAGTGCAGTTCCATTTTGATTTTCAAAATGTGACATTTAATACTGCCATGCATTAGCCTCCCCTCATTATAGTGTTTGCTCATCCAGAAAGATGTGGAATAGTAGTTAACTTGGGATTACACTGACAGCCTATGTACAGTTAAATCAAGAACAGTAGGGATGGAAGAAGGCATCGTTTTCTATTCCATCCATTCCATTCCACTCCACTGCTGTTCGTCTTCTGCCCAGAACAACACCTGCTGGAGCAAAATTACATAACTTACTTAATTTACATAATTAGGTAAACTATGCAAGTTATTGCCACAACAGGCAGCAACCTGATATGTGCGCGATTGCGTTGAACCCAGAAGTGACCCCAAGTCACAAAAAAAGGAGCAGAACCGGGTGTGTGCAGGCTTTGTCAACGGTGTTTCAAATATACGCCATTTCACTTAAACACACTGTGCCTGGGGAACGTAACCCCCGCGTAAATTGGGAGTTGCCTGTATGTCATTTTACCCTGATTATTTCAATGTAAAGGAAATGCAAATGGGGACTGGGGTATAATCAAGTATATGTCCCTTCCGGACTGAAACAGCAACAAGGAATACCAATCCTATGCACTGGAAGGATTTCCGTTCCAGACACGGGATGAGTAAGAGAACAGTGGCAATTTCTGATTCCATTTCTGTTTTTGTCAGAATTCTCTGGCATTCTTTGATGTCAGTGGGGCTTGGGCTGATCCACATGTGTTCTTTTTCCACCTTTCAGCTTCACAGCACTGACTCGTGAGAATGTATTACGCACAACAGGAGAAAATGGAATTTCTGCCACAGCAGCTTGCACAGCAATTGAGGCTCCAAAATATACATTCCAGATGGCAAAAGCTGCCAAAGCAGGGAGATCCTCAAGTTTCCATAAGTGGGCCACTCTCAAAAGTAAAGAAACCAGGACAAAGAAACATGTGAACGCAATGTATCTGCAACTGAAGCAAATAGGACATCTTTAGCACTTCTATAAACATTGCGAATCTGCGCTGAAATAGACTACGCTAGCAGTGACAGTCACAGGACCAAGTCATCTGTTAAAGATAAAGATATTTTAAAGATATTGTGTTACAAAAAATTGTCAAGTGCACAAAAGATACCCAAGCAACTTTATATATATACAATATATATATATAACCCCTTTTCACAAATACCAGGTTCACATACAAGTGGTAAATATTGTACAATAGGCGGCACATCTCAGAACATATGATCAAAAGCAAACCATTATTTAGAAATGTTTTATAATAAAGCTCTATTCTGAAATGCACAGAAAATATCACGCATTCCTACTCTAAAAAATAAATACTTTTATTACAAACATTTCATGATCCCTTAATGATTTTGTAGAAGAAAGTTCTGCACTGGTTATCATACACCTGAAAGGATCTGGTGTTGTTTTTTTTTTGGGGGGGGGTTCCTCATTGCACATGCTCCAGTGGCTTGGATAGCACACTAAGCGTGAAATATTTGTGCAGTGCAACATCGCACAATATTGTCAATTTTCAGCAATATTTACATGCAGTCTGTCAATTGACCAAGAGTAGCCCAGTCAGACTTGTAGCAATATGATGAGAAAAAGATCTGAGGCACCATAGAAACAAACTGGCTTAACTGTGGCACGTTCTAAACCAAGGAAGGTAGTAGATGAATCTGATGATATAAGCTGTTGCTTACTAGCTGTAGCAAGGTGCTTCTCAAACTGTGAGTCAAAAGTAGGAAAAGGGGAGAAATTTTATTTGTTTCACATTTAAAGCCGGATATATGTAATTCACACTTTCTGAAGCAATACAGGAACCAAAACTAAGCCATCCTAAGAAATTTGCACTTCTCTGAATTTTGCAATACAGTTCTCCTGCCATGTGTACAAAAATGCATACATTAGGGTAAAGTCTGCATAAAAATGTGTTCATGAAAATAACATTCAAAAATGCATTATTAGGGAGCACTGAATTGAAAAAAAAAAGTTCATTAGGCAAAGTTGCATACAAACACGTTCATTTGGGGGGGGGGGGTCACATTAAAATGTTGGTGAATTTTTTTGCAGGGTGTGGGGAAAATTCGCAACCAATGTGGAAACGTGGAGAACTGAATTTACGATTGGAAAAATCAGAGAGAAAGTAGGGCACAAAAGGTGGGATTAGTTTATAAGTGGGTGCCCACAAAAGCTCTAAAAGTTTACAGGTAGGTCCCCACTTCAGAAAGTTTGTGAAGCACAGCTATAGCATATGAACCTGATGATATAAGCTGTTGCATCAATACCACAAGCAACCAGTAGCTCGCTAGGTCATTATGGCCTTTGCCCCTTTGTCCTAGTGCCAGGATCCAAAGACATGCACACAAATGGGAACTACACATGCAGACAGAGCTTCCTTTGCATCAGCTGTCATTGCTGAAAAGGCAAGCTGCCTGTTAAACTGAATGGTGGCTTGCCTATTTGACAGCAGGCTTTCCTGCCTGGTTCTTGCATGTACTCATCTTCTCTTTGAATTCTGGCCCTGCCAAAAACTTTGTATTTATACCTATTCGGCTCTGCAACATTTTGAATACGAGGTACAGACAACAGGCTCCATCTTTTTACTATCTCCTTTGGTCTATGACATTGTATACGGCACATCACAGGAAACATTACTTCCTTACAGCAGTGTGGAGCTTAAACGTCATAGGTGATCTCACTACACCCAGAATAGGTTCCATCAGAATTCTAAGCATCTTAACTCAAATGGACTTTTTG